>NW_015544192.1:2434767-2446630 GCF_001515605.1 Sinocyclocheilus anshuiensis | reverse complement strand
GATGAGGGTGGGAGCTGACCTCTGCAGGACTGCGGCTCTCTAGGACCGAACTTGCCTACCCCTGGTCTAGGTCATATACATGTCTCTAGGCGTTCTTTTTTTTCGATCGTATATCGTTCACAGATGTGACAAAGAAATGTGGTGAACAATTAAACAGTTCAATGTAATAATGTATGGAAGGATGACTGTTTATTATGTGTACTAAAATGTTTTTACCCATGCAGCTTAAGACTACTCATACTGTATGTAAAACGTTCATTTCATATCATTATTTCAGTAATTTCATTATAAATGCATATATCTTTTCTTGGTGCAATATATATGCAGAATTTGCAGTGTAAAAATAGCGTTAGGCTGGAATATGCTGTTCATTCTCACTAACTGAACTCATTTGACATGTTGCTTTTCCACTCACAGGAGAATGAGATTATGAAAGAGATTATGGATAATGGCCCCGTGCAAGGTATGGCTTTCTCCAGAAGTGTGTGTGTGTGTGTGTGTGTGTGTGTGTGTTTGCACAATACTGTGAGCCAGAGGATAAGAATAGTAAAAAGCACATGCCTAATGACTGTTCATGCAGTCAGCAAGGATCAGTCTATGTCGCATTAGTCATCATGGATGTTGTAGATGCCCATACGACATTTAGTTTGGACAAAAAGCCTAAACTCATCATATATGCAGTGAATTTTTGAGAAAAGTCCCCTACAGTAATATGAAGAGGGTGTGTGTTTGTGTGTTGTTCAGTGCGTCTTCGTGATCCTGTGCCAGTGCTCTGTTGTATTGTTCCAGACAGGCGGGAACACTGGATTTACGCCAGATTTCACTTCTAATCTTTGCAAAAATTCTGCCTAACCTCTGGCTTATATTGAGAAAGAGGAGATGAAAAGACTGTCTTCATGTGCAGCAGTGTGTGTGTTCATTAGGCTCTGTTTACTGCTTAGGATCTCCTAGCAATGCCTGGAAAAACACAAAGTATTAGAGGGTGCAGGTAATTCTCATAATGCAGTGTCTTCCAGAATGTTGAACTGATTTTACTTCACATGCCATCATGGATGTCCTCAGGAGGTTTGCTGCAGGTACCCACCCACAAAAGTTTTGTCCTGGACCATGTGAATTTAAGCAGTGGGTCTTTATACCATGTGAAGTTCTGCTTATTTGAACTCTTATACAATTAGTAGCGGTCACTTTGATCTCACTTTGATCTGCAAGGGAACAAGATGTTTGGGTGAGCTTGCGGGATATTACGTAATTTGGCTTTTAAAGCAGCCATAGCATTTCCTGTAGTATGACAGTGAGTGATAAGAATGAGGGATCAGCTTTTGATTCAATGACTGATTCAGTGATGTCCGAAGGTCAAAGATCAATTTGATTAAACAAAGATCAGGTTTTGGACATGAATTCAAGGCTTCTATTCATTACTGTACTGTTGTAATTTGTATTCTTTTTAAAAAAATGGTGTGCTTAAAAATATATAATGGACGTGTGTTATGTTTGTTTTTCCTTTTTTAGCCATCATGGAGGTCCATGAGGATTTCTTTGTGTACAAGAGTGGAATTTACCGTCATACAGATGTCAATCACCACAAACCATCAGAGTACCGCAAACATGCAACGCACTCTGTCAGAATAACAGGGTAAGCTCTAGCATTGCATAACCTTTCATCTCTAATGGTGGAAGCAAGTGGAATGAGTATCTGGCAGTGTTTCAGAGAAAGTTCTTAGGCAACAAAAGGTCTCGCTCTCTTTTACACCATTTGTCGTTTTCTGATACTGATAGATAGGCACAGACAGACAGATAGGTAGATAGATGGATAGATAGATAGATAGATAGACAGACAGACAGACAGACAGACTGACTGACTGACTCTTTAGGACATCTTTAGGTCTTTCCCATTTAAGCAGACAGGAGCTGTGTTTGCATGACTGGGGGCATCACCGTGATGGCTGAGGAGTGAATTAACTTGCCTTGAAGGGACTGGATAATATTTAAGACATAAGCTCGTTTAGAGAACCATCATGGCCCCACGTGACATGTTTTTGTTACTGCTAGCAGACAAAACAACTGGATGACTGGCCTTCCAGTTCCACCCCCAGACACACACCCCTCAAAGCCTTTGTCTGGTTTTGCTATACTCACTCATACATAACATACCTTAATAGCACTACTTCTCATTTAGTCAGCTTCTCAACAGAGACTACTACATTAGTTTGCTCATCAATTACCAATTTACTCAACTGCTTAAAGAACACTTGTAAATCAACAATCAGGTAAAATAGTAAGGATTCACTTTACGTTGTCATAAAAAATGGTTGAAATGAGTGGAAAATATACAACTCGGACCACTATTTTGTTTTGTTTTTTGTTTTGAAATCTTCTGAAACAGTGTCTCCAAAAATGAAGCATTTTTCAACAAATGTGCCTGAGAGATTCTTGCTGTGCATAAATGTGGTTCTTGAGCTGCACAGAAGCACTATAGTCTTTCCCAGACAGTGATTGTTTAGTAAGACATTGAGAGGCTCGGTCGGGTCAGGCCATGTTCCCCAGGTATGTCTCTGGTAACCTCGGCTGGCCTGCCGCTGGTGTCTGTGAGTGTGACATGCTTCAGTGGTGACAGCGATATAAATCGCGAGTCTGTCTGAACCCAGCTTTTCTCCTGGCCTGCTGTCACTCGCTGACGCTGCGGTTCTCGCACTACTCTAGACGTTCAGAGGACGCTGTATAGCCCTATGAAGTTGGCATACAGGGGGCAGCAGTGTTTTTACTGGGAAAATCCTACCGTGGTGCATTCGGCTAAGCCCAGGGCCTGGGAAAGTTTGTGGAAAGCTCATTGATGTCCAGTGTAATGGAAATGGCATTGTTCATAAACCCAGCGCAGGTCAGGGGCTGGTTGGATGCAGTGGTATGTCTGTCATTGTCCAAAGCCAAGGACAGAAAACATGGTGAGATAAGAGCGTAGCAGAACTCCGAGCCACACTTTTCATACAGCCACTGGTTCTGACCCTCCAACTCTCCCGTGTATTTTATATGGAGGCACATTGCTTTTTTAGGTGATTTCGTTATTTTTCTGAGTGTACTGAATACCAACTCCCCCTAAGCCCCCCGTGGAGATGGAAGTCAGATAAATATTATTTGGGAACAGAATGATATGTTCCCGAGTCTCATGGAAAACTTCCCTTAGAATAGATGTGGACTAAACTATATTTATTCCAGGCATTCCACATATACAAATAAATAACCCTTGACACATTTAATGTTTGACAAGCTGAATGTTCTGAACTCACATGAAAAGACATTAAAGAGTAAATGGCTTTCTCTCAAAAATAGCCAAATACTCAAGCAACCAGGAGGACGGGTGGAGAAGCATAAGGAAATTCTTGGCATGGTAAAGGTTCAACTTACCGGGTTGATGTTGACTTGAGGAGATTTATGGGGGTGGGTGTAGGCTGCTTCCTGATGCTCACGTCCTTCCTCTGAGAAATGGACACAGCACTATTTTCAGGATGTATTTTGGTAGTATAAGGATTTTCCAATTTTTGCACAGATTTATTGTTGGTTTTGAGTTGAAATCTCTCAGAATATTCATCACTGCTAAAATCGAAATAGTCATATCATATCATCTATTTTTTTATTTATTTACTGCATCTTTTCCCAACTAGAGTTGGATGTGTACATCTTTTCTTTTCCCATTCTTTCCATTTTTTCCCCATAAAATCTGATCAATGATGGCATTTATTTTAGAGCCTACTCTTAGAAGGCTGATTTGAATTCTAATGTCTAGTGAATGCACAATAGCATATTGATTTTTATTGCACTTTTCCAGATGGGGAGAGGAAAGAGACTACAACGGCAGAACACACAAATACTGGGTGAGAAATTACATCCATCTGATATGCTACAAGACTTTTGTATTCAACAGGAGATTTTACACATTTTAAACAATCTCTCCTTCACTCCACAGATTGCAGCCAACTCATGGGGGAAGAACTGGGGCGAGGATGGTTACTTCCGGATTGCTCGTGGTGTAAATGAGTGCGAGATCGAGACGTTTGTGATCGGTGTGTGGGGCAGAGTCACCATGGAAGACATGCACAACCATCACAGACGCCGCAAGTAGAGATCTGCAGTGTACGCCTCACTGTATGATTTAAACCACAATGTCAATCAGGTCTTTTGCAGGTTTGTTAGAGTCTGATTTCCACCATACCGACCAAACCCCAGTGCCTTCTGAATATCTGTTCACACCGTATGCATAAAAAGAGGTGTCCACTGCCCCCCTCTGTCCAAATACACATCTTCACTGGAGTTTTGGTTTGGAAGATTTGGCCAATATTGTCTTATTGGTGGAAACCAGCACGTTACACTCCTTGACTGGACCTCAAATAACAGCCACAGGACTCAGATGCACTCAGGACTCAGTAATCCAAAGACACACTTCACAGGCACACATGCGCTCAGCATCACAATGTAGCTGTCTCAAATGTCTTATATAGTGAAATATCAGGATGTGTCTTTTGTTTTGTTTTGTTTAGTTTTTTCCCTATATTTGGGAATCATTACACACCAAGGCAGACAGTCAGACAGCACTCCATACATTCTGCTAAAAGGATAGAGGAACACCAGGATTGGGGGAAGAAGAAGGTTTTAGGACCAATAATTAATTCCAAAAATAACCTAGAATAGATTTGTGACAGTTCTCTGCATTCCGTTGAGATTAAGATTGTTTAAAATTGCTTTAAAGCATTTTAATCCACTCCAGTCTCTGTTTCAAAGTCTGATTCGTTTAGGTTGGCTGTTAAATAAAGTTTAAGAGAGATTGTACAGATACAGGCCACTTTCTTCACAATTGAAAACAACTGCTATTTGCTCTCATTTTAGAATAACAGGAAGCAAACCAAAAGAAATGGAGACCAAAAATGGACATCAGTAGGGGTGCTCCGATTAATCGGCTACCGATCTCTATCGGCCGATAATAACGTTGGGATGATTGATCGGCGGTCTCTAAAAAGGCCGATCTCAAAAAAACGTGGTACTCACCTTCATATTTCTTCATTAAATATTATAAAGTAATTTGAAAACCTTGTGTGAGATGTAATTTCACAAACAGCGTGAGTGAATCACCGCGCGCACTCTCTTTCTCTCTCAAAATACGCAAATGGCTTCAAATCACCTCACATCGCGTCTGTCTATAAGCGAGCTGCACAGTTGGCACAGGAATTGTCACTTGCACTATCGAGGCAGTGTCACATCGTCACTGACACATAACACCAGGCACATTACTCCGTTTGCAGTGCGTATGCGGTGCATATTTTTTCCGAGCTCATGTTAACGGATTAAAGCGTTCACTGCACACGGTTGCGGCCCGGCAGTGCGTTCAGGAGCGGTGCGTCTGCAGCAGTGCAGAGATCGTTTCCACACCGAGTCAATTTTTGCTGCTCTGCAAGTGCTGAATTAAAGTAACAGCGCATTGTTTGCATTAAATATGAACATGAATTGACACGAAAATGTAGAGTATTGAAAAAAGTGTTGCTTATGTATTGCATTTAAACAAAATAGATTGTATTACTGTACTGTGTAAAAAAAAAAAAGAATTGCAATGCTGAAAAAGCATTTTCAGTGACAATATTTAAATTTGAAATCAAAATAATGGATAATGTTGTGTTTGTGGTAAACAGCCACGGATCAGTAGCAGACTCCTGTGTGAAAGCTGCTTCCCCTCTCACAAGAGTCACCTAGAGGGGAATTCCCCCCATTTTCAAAAATGAAATTCAGGCCCTGAATAAATGTCTAAAAATCCTGATTGGAGTATCACTATAAATAGTTATAAATGATAAAAAGAAGGCTTTAAAAAGATTGGTATCGGTATCGGCAGATACTGCTTTCTGTGATCGGCCTCAAAAACCCTGATCGGAGCACCCCTAGACATCAGTTACTGCAATTTTGAATGACCCTTTAAAATCCATAAGAATTTAAAGGCTGGAAGTGGTTTGGTCATGTAACCTAGAGCTTAAAGTGAGCTTAAGGGCAAATATACGAAGGCAAAGATGACCGTTTATCATCAGGACCGTTGGTTGAAACTGTTATAGTGTGTTGGTTATGTTGCGCTGGGAAAAAAATTATATATATATATATATATATATATAAACCACAGATTCAGTGCAAGAATAAAATCTGCTCAAGTCTTAAGGTATTGTAATCTGTGAACTGATAAGATTGTACACAAACATTGACATAAATCTTTTTTTGTGTGTGTCTGTTATGTTAAATTATTTAATTGATTACTATTACCATTATTTAAAAATCTTTCTTTGCTATTCTTTTACATAAAAAAGAAAAACATCTTAAATATGAGATTTTAGAAAAAAAATCTTTCTTTGCTATTCTTTTACATAAAAAAAGTAAAACATCTTAAATATGAGATTTTAGAAATGTAAAGGAGCTAATACCACAGGGGCGAAAGTGCACATGGGTTTGGATTCAGTGCTGAATTATTAATGTCTTGATATGTAAATCAGGCAAAACCGCAATTTACAAGACATCATAGCATGTTTGCTTCTCAAATATCCATCTACACATATATGGAGATTAGTGTGCGTTAATAAGCGTGAGACAGATATTGCTGCTAGGGCATAAAACATCGCAGACTATAATATCGTGCATGCGCCAGAGCTCTGAGCAAACCCATCTGCTGACTTTGATAATGATAACGTCATTATTATGGTGACATGACTAATTGAGAATCCTTATACAGGCATTTGATTCAGCAATACACACTCACAGACAGGAAGACAGGGGGTCTTTCAGTATAAATTCAGCAACAGATGTGATATTCTGCCCACTGGTCCATTAACATTCGGAGAAATGTGTTCTCTTTTAGTCATGCAAGAAGTTTCTATTAAGATAAAGCAGTTATATTCAGCCAGATGAGTCTAGCATATGGGCTCATGTCATAAATATTCAATGTCTTAATATTGCCAGATTTTACATTACGGTTCATATTATACACTGATTTGAGCTCAAGCTGGATCGTTCTCATTTTTACATTCTTCAGTTCTGTCTTCCAGTTCTGTAATTATGAATGAATACTGTGTTATTTAAGAACAAAGTCTGTCTCTAAATAATGCATCGCTGGTTACTACTGTGCAATGTTATATGTTGTTCCTCGTATTGTCTATACACAATGCCAACCACTGTTCATCTGTGTGACGCAATAAAAGTCCTACAGCTCACTGCATTATACATGAACCTGCACATAAATGTTTTGTATTATAAAACTGTTTCACCATCAGTGCAACACAACTCACTGCTTTCTTCTGCATAATAGCATAACATTTTCTTATATGTTATTCTGTAGGTAAGTAGACATTGATTGTGTGAGGAGATGGGATTCAGAATTTAAAGATTATGCCTCTGATTCCGGGTTCTTAATGAATTCCTATTAGCAATTATTTTGGAGAAAGAGATATTTGGGGGAAAATGCATTTTATTGCATTTACTGTGTTTATCGCATTTAATGTGTTTATACAGACTGTTCTGACTTATTTCTATTATTTTATATTCACAAAAAAAATAACTCCCTTAAGAATCATTTGTTCGGGAATCACATGTCATGAGAAATCGGGTTCTCTCTCAAAACCCGGTCTGGATCTTTGTTGCCAGATTTTCATTTGAACTGTTAAATAATGACCATCCATGTCTGTTAATATTAAAGGTGCAGTAGGAAATCTTGGAAAACTTTAGCCTGATAGCGCTGAAAGCGAATGTCCCACCCTCCCTGCAATCGTCGTCCAAAGGCACGCCCCCTGAACGCATATACGCTCACAGACCAGAATACCAGAGACAACATTACTACAATAGGCTACATCAGCGGTTCCCAATTCCGGGGCTGGGCTACATCATGTGTCACCCGTGAGAAAACTTTATAGTACACAGTTAGTAAAAGTACTGCAATACCAGGAAAGAAGATCGGGTTGTTGATGTTTGTCTGCCATTCTCACTCTGTCTGCACAGCGTACGTGAAGGCGCTGATGGCATATCCTGTCTGCACGAACAGGGTGCGCAGAGGTATGCTAATACATACATTGACAGGCAGGTAGGAAAGGCAATTAAAACACTTGGACCAAGTGTTTTGATTGGACGAACATTTCTTGGTCCTACGCCTTCCACAGAATATATAAATACAGATAAATACATTTAGACCACTTAATGATTGCTATCGGGATGTGAAGAGACTTTCAACCAGCATAACAAAAAATGTTTCTGAAGACGATCACCTATTGCACCTATTGTCTTGACTTATGCCATAGCATACAGTTACCAGAATAGCCTGATAGCTTAGCGTATACATATACATTTACACTTATCCTTCATGTATTCACAACTACCTTTAATGTAATTATGTGTTAAATGTCAAAATAGTTATTAAAAGGATGCAATGATGTTCAATTGTTTATTATCAAGTGTAATCACATTATGTCCAATTGTTTTTGTTTTTTTCCACACAATGTTATAAATTAATGTTGTGTGTACTTAAAGTATTAAGTGATAGTTGATAGGGAGCTGGTTTTGAGGGAGGACCCACCATACTTTAGCGATTCATTAAAAACAACCAGTTAATGAGAGACATTGATGTGTTTGTTGATTCACTACGAAGAATAAGAGTTATTCTTTTTGGAATCAAGACAACACCGGTCACTGTATGCTTCATGCTGTAAACTCAGTAGCGGTGTTGTTGTGAATAGGAGTTTAGGGAACAGTTCGGCCCTCCATTCGCTTTAAGAAACGATAATGGAACTAAAAGTTTCAGTATTTTATTTTATTTTTGTTAATAAATGAAAGCAATTCTTGGCTCCCAACCCAAACCTTCAAATACTGATAACAAGTCCCTCACATCTTAAAAATTGAAACCCTAACAAAGTAAAGCACAGCAGCCATGGGAATGTTCCATATGTTTAATTCCAAAATAACTGATGACAAAACTGAAAATATTTACAGCACATATCGCATAAACACTTATGGTTTCTGTACAAAGAAATATACACATGCAAAAAGTATAAAATAATCCAAATAAAACAAGTCTAAAATGATAATACATACATTAAAATACAATGAGATCAGAACTAAAATTAGACATTCAATGAAACACTTTAAAAATGTATCCAGTCAAAGTTCCCACGCTGTAAAGGCATCTGTACAACTTTACAATGACAAATAAATTAGGGGACATGATATGGGTCTATACAGATGAATTAATGTTCCTTCCTACCGGGAAAGAGTCACTGTCCAGCACTCAAATGTTTCATAATGCTTCAAAATCTCAAATATAACAGTTGACTGATGTATGACGCGAGGATCACTGGAAACCAACGTACTGGGAGCAACAGGCCAATGGTTACAAACTGCATACCAATGCCGTTCCAGTGACGATTTAAACTGTTGAGAGCTTCTTACGACTAACCAAAACTATCAGAGGCCTTAAAACTAAAAAGGACCTACATTTGCATTAAAACTATCTAAATGAGACGATAAATATCATAATTTAAAGGCTTCACATTTTTGTCCATGATATCTTGCTAAGACAAATTTATTTCCATGTCAAGGATTGCTTAGTCTAAATGGGAGGTGCATTTCAGAAATACTCCAGTAAAGATCTGTGAAATGTCTATAACATGGACACGAGGAAAATAAACTAAGAAAAACAATTCTTCCCGAATGTAAAGCTACGAATAACTCATGTAAACAACCAGTCATAGCTACTTAAGCATATAACTTAAAGGTGTAAAATTTGTGTCAGGGAACAAAACGAAAAAGAAAAACTAATTCTCATAAAGTATGGAGAGCTTTGGCATACCAATATGTATATCAACAGAAAAGTGCCATGTAGACAACAACCCTGTAGGATGACAGGGCTTTAATACTTGATACAAAGACCCGATTAAATTAACAATAGCAGAACTGCAGTACAGAGTACGTGCTATTCTACATTTTTATTAAAGGTACAACGGATGTCTTCATAAATAGTTGCATAAACAATCGAAGCTGCAACATTGCACGTGATAAGAACCGGATACAACGTGAGTGCATTTACAGTATTCAGTCATTGTTCAATGCTGTCCTGTCTGAAGCTGATGAGCTCAGACGTCTGGACGCCCTATGGCTATCTCGCATTGGAGTTCTGCTCTCCACCCTTGTGACATTGCATTTAAAAAGAAAGAAAGAAAGAAAGAAAGAGGGCAGACACATAGTATAGAATAAGGCGTATACATCTGTAGATTGCACAACACAATTTGTTCTAGTCGTAGTAAATAAAAAGCAGCCGTTAAAAATTTTGCAGCTAAACGTGGCGGAATCATCATTGTTGAAATAAGCAACAAATTACACTATGAGACCAAAACAAGCTCACTTAAAAGCTTCAACTACTCATTTGCTCACAATTTGTGTTGCGTTCATCCAGACTGAGTTGATGTAACTGATTTTATTGAATGATGTACCTGAAAATGTCATAATTATTATGCGCTTTTCATTTTTCTCTAAAGGTTCATTAAGAAATGTTCAGAGTCGAATATTGTAAAAGCACAAAAACAGCCGCTTGCTCTCTGGCTCAGGCAAAACAGACAGGGAAAAAAGGTTGTTCTCCTTGCTAAATTGCATTTGCATCGCTTTCTTCAAAAACCTCTGCCACGTTTGTTCAGGTACATTTGTTCTACACAAAATATTATTTCATTTATGTAGATTTGTTGATCATTCAGCAAATCTGAGAAATATTATATATATATTTATATTCCATTGTTTTAATCTCTGCGTAAAAGTCTTCATTAATCTGGAAACAAGGCAGCAGCAAACTGGGAGAGGACTATCAATCTAAAATCTCGTCTGCCGACGAAGGCTCTGATTGGCAGATGGTTGTCAGCACACATTTTGATAGGCTCAGGACTGAAGTCTTCTTAATTGGCATCAGAAAGAGTATGAGATCATGTTTCTCGGGTCAGATCCTGGGCTGTAGCCTGCTTTGCAGGAAGGCCCTTATGCCTCCAAGAGGCCGCAGGTCATTCTGGTGTTTGCGCCGATCGATGAAAGAGATGAGTCTAGAGGTATCGATGCATTCAGCCGAGCGACGGCCACCTCCGGGTCTCAGCCAGGGATCTTGCAGGCAGGTGGCGGCCGGGGGCCGCTTGGAAGGTTCAGTCCTGAGAAGCAGGCACACGAAATCCCGTGCCGCCTGGCTCACACCCTGGAAGTAGTCGTCGGGGAAGCTGAAGTCTAGGCGGCAGATGTTGAGGCACGTCTCCTCCACACTCTCGTCCAAGAACGGAGACGCCCCGCTCAGCATCACGTACATCACCACGCCCAGACTCCATAAGTCAGAGGAGAGAGAGACAGGATCCCCGAGAACCAGCTCGGGGGGCGCAAACTCTGGGCTACCCAGCAGTGGGTGAACATAGGGAGTCGAGTTCAGCTGCACCGCATCGCCGAAATCAGTCAGCTTCACCATCGGCTGGGAGGGGCTCTGGTCCACCACAAGGTTTTCAGGCTGATCAGAAAATGGGAAATTAGCATCACTTTGTAATTAGGAATGTACAAAGAAACATTTTAAACTTTTTTTTTCACATTTTTTGACTAGTTTTAAAAATATAAATAAACTAGATTTAAAAAATATAAATAAACTAATATGTATTAAATAAATAACATTTTCTTTATAGATATTTATTCAATGTTTATTTATTAATTATATTTATTTAGAAATACTTTATATTTTATTTATTATTTATTAAATGTTTATTTATTATTTAATTTTGTGTATTTATTAATACTTTGTTTTATTTATTAATATATTAAAAGGGGCACATTTTTATAAGTATTAATTATA
>NW_015544192.1:2433208-2434577 GCF_001515605.1 Sinocyclocheilus anshuiensis | reverse complement strand
ATTAATTATAAAATGATATATAATTTATTAGGTATGTATATAATAGGGATGTCCCAATCAGGTTTTTTGTGCCCCCGATCTAATCCCAATCATCCAATATTGAGTCCCGATCCGATATTTGTATATGGCAAGTCACTGTCTTAATGAGTGAATCATTGATTCAACCGATTCGTTCAAACGGTTGATTCATTCAATAAATGAAGCAAGTAACTGTCTTTATGAACAGCTCACTGAATCATTGACTCACCCAATTCGTTCAAAAATGCTGAATCATTCAGTAATGAAACACTGTTGTGTGTTGCTCTAAGATGCGCGACTGTTCTGCTGTGGCTTTTAGAACTATTTTACAGTATGTTTGTTCATGTTTGTTTCTTTTTGTGTGCTGTTGCGCTTATAGTTTTGATTTCTCCATGAGTCAACTGATGCGACCTTGATACGGTCAATACATTAGCCATTATTAGTCACCGTTTTCACTGAAAGTAAAGTCAGAATCATTCTCGCCAAAGTTTCGGTGCTGCCTTAGTTATTGTTTGTTATTAAAATTTTAATCAGGTTACTTGTCCGGTCATGCAAGTAAAATTCTCTTTCACTTGCCCCTTCACAAAATCCACTTGTCCCGGACAAGTGGACAAGCGTTAATGTCGAGCCCTGTAATAAGATACAATCTCTCTATGTATATACAGTATATATATATATATATATATATATATATACACACACTATATAAAGACGCACACACTGTAGATGTAAACATGCTACAATGGTAGACATTGGAAATGTGGTCACAATTATGAATATGGGACTACTGATATAAACATCTTGTATTTTATATGTATGCAGAATTATTATATCTGTAAGCAGACTAATTGCAACATAAAGGGAAAAATGTGGAGATATGGTTAGAAAGCATGAAGCTCGCGGTGTCAGTCTATCAGTCAAATCCGAAGCAAGTTATAACTATGAATTCTCAGATAGTCTGACGGCAGATAAAAATAAAGGATAAATGAATGAGTGATCATTACAAAAGTGTGCATCAAATACACTGAACACAGAAGCTCGTAAGTGTGAGAGGCACTAGAACAGACCTCCAGTGTTTCCCATACATTGATTTATTTGTGGCGGCCCGCCACAATATCAAAACTGACCGCTACAAATAGATTTTCCAAAAGGCTTTGACTTCGTTGAATAAACATGAGCACTGCACGTTTCAAAATCGAAACCCAGTACAGGTGTTTTTATATCACTGTAGTTCTGAAGGAATCCGACTGTCTTCAGAAAATTTTAGATGTCATTTTCATTTCATCTTGCATGTAATGTCTGATAAAGCAGCATTTGTGAGCGGAGCGCTGCTTTGTTGTCAGCCGTTACC
>NW_015544192.1:2429138-2431564 GCF_001515605.1 Sinocyclocheilus anshuiensis | reverse complement strand
CAAAACACTGTTGTGTGTTGCTCGGAGATGCGCGACTGTTCTGCTGTGGCTTTGCTTAGAACTATTTTCGTAAGCGAAATGGAGCAAAAACGATCAATAATGTGTCTAAAATGTAAGTCAGTTAATATTACTTGTTTATTGAACTAAAGTTGTATAAAATCAATATCACATTTGCAATCGTGCTGAAAGTCTGGAAAACACTCTTGGTCGTGTGATGTTGCATATATTATATAGAATATTTATCTTTTTTTTCTACCACAGTATGTTTGTTCATGTTTGTTTCTTTTTGTGTGCTGTTGCGCTTATAGTTTTGATTTCTCCATGAGTCAACTGATGCGACCTTGATACGGTCAATACATTAGCCATTATTAGTCACCGTTTTCACTGAAAGTAAAGTCAGAATCATTCTCGCCAAAGTTTCGGTGCTGCCTTAGTTATTGTTTGTTATTAAAATTTTAATCAGGTTACTTGTCCGGTCATGCAAGTAAAATTCTCTTTCACTTGCCCCTTCACAAAATCCACTTGTCCCGGACAAGTGGACAAGCGTTAATGTCGAGCCCTGTAATAAGATACAATCTCTCTATGTATATACAGTATATATATATATATATATATATATATATACACACACTATATAAAGACGCACACACTGTAGATGTAAACATGCTACAATGGTAGACATTGGAAATGTGGTCACAATTATGAATATGGGACTACTGATATAAACATCTTGTATTTTATATGTATGCAGAATTATTATATCTGTAAGCAGACTAATTGCAACATAAAGGGAAAAATGTGGAGATATGGTTAGAAAGCATGAAGCTCACGGTGTCAGTCTATCAGTCAAATCCGAAGCAAGTTATAACTATGAATTCTCAGATAGTCTGACGGCAGATAAAAATAAAGGATAAATGAATGAGTGATCATTACAAAAGTGTGCATCAAATACACTGAACACAGAAGCTCGTAAGTGTGAGAGGCACTAGAACAGACCTCCAGTGTTTCCCATACATTGATTTATTTGTGGCGGCCCGCCACAATATCAAAACTGACCGCTACAAATAGATTTTCCAAAAGGCTTTGACTTCGTTGAATAAACATGAGCACTGCACGTTTCAAAATCGAAACCCAGTACAGGTGTTTTTATATCACTGTAGTTCTGAAGGAATCCGACTGTCTTCAGAAAATTTTAGATGTCATTTTCATTTCATCTTGCATGTAATGTCTGATAACGCAGCGTTTCCCCATTACCGGGGAAACCTCTATCTCTTGCTCACAGAGGCAGAGAATGGATTTGCATATATATGCTGCCACAAAGTCTGTGGGAAACACTGGACCTCCCTGGTTCCCGCACGGCATGCACGTTTGAGCTTTTAATGGTTTAATAGTTCATACTGCCACCTACTTCATGACACCAGCATGACAGCTGACATAAAAAAAGGATCGTGCTGAGGAGAGCTGATATGATCAGTTAAAAAATTACTTGATCGGCCAGATCCCTAATATATAATATTGACATATTGACAATAGCATAAACAATAACACTGACCTTTAAATCCAGATGAACTATTCTGCAGTTGTGCAGGTATTGCAAAGCTTCTAAAATGTCTCGGAGGTAAAAGGCCACTTTTTCCTCAGTGAGGTTCCCCCAGCTCACAATGTAGTCCAGTAGACGGCCCTGATCAGACCTGTGCAGTCAAACAATACACGTGGTCATGAACATGTGTGAAAAAGTCTATTTGATATTAAAGTGTGTGTGCGTGTGTGAGCTCTCACATCTCAAGGACCAGTGCATAGCTGCTGGAGGTCTCAAAGGTGTCCAGTAGTTTGACTAGGTGAGGGTGCTGGAGTCTCTGTAGGATGCTAAACTCGTGGGTGACCTGGTCTCGTTTCACGAGTTTCTTATTCACAAACTTGACCGCTACGGTGCGCTTTGATCCCCTCTGGTCACAGCGTTTTACTACAGAGAACCTTCCCCTAAGAGAGAGAAACAACATCAACACAATTGAAATGCTGCCTCGGTTTTATAAGGGAATCCATATGATATCAAAATTATGTGCATAAATTCCCATTGTCTCACCTGCCCAGCTCTGCTACCTCACTGTAGAAGGACTCAAAGTTGTCTTTCCACATGACCCGGATTCCATCACTAGTAGTTCCTGTGAAAGACAGTTCAGTTAAGTTCAAAGCCTTGCTCAAATACTCTTTGAAACACCAGGTGGACTGTTTGCATTGCCAATTTTAATGGGAACACATCTTACCCAACACTCTGAGACTGGCTGATGATGTCACACTGCCAATGTCATTCGTTGCAATGCAGGTGTACATGCCATCATCCTCTGAGGTCACACCTACGATACGCAGAGTGGCCTCGCCAGTCTCACTGTGATGCAGTGGAAAGAAATTATGATTTATGCAGAAAA
>NW_015544192.1:2396029-2428810 GCF_001515605.1 Sinocyclocheilus anshuiensis | reverse complement strand
AAGATATATATATATATATATATATATATATATATGTTTGTTCACACCTGTAAGCTACGCTAAAGTGGCCGTTGTTGGTGAGTATTTTCTGATCGGGTCCCTTCCATGTGACTGTGGCTTTGGGGCGGCCACACACTTTACACCTCAGAGTGACACACTCCCCTTTATCACAGGTCACATCACTCAGCGGGATGAGGATCTCCGGGGAAACTGGAGGAAAAACATTTACATCAACCCCTTATTAAGATGTTTATGACTTCTTTATAATTCTAAACAAACTGAATGATGCACTTAAACATTTTGAACTTACCATCATAGATATAATTGGGATTTAGAAGCTGCAAAATGGAAAAAGTTTTGAGCATTTTTCTGAAGGATTTTTGTAGAAAATAACATTAAAGACAAAGATTTGTATGTGTTTTCATTAGTGTTACCTTTACAGAGACCTTGTAATTCCCATTGTCTCACCTGCCCAGCTCTGCTACCTCAGTGTAGAAGGACTCAAAGTTGTCTTTCCACATGACCCGGATTCCATCGCTAGTAGTTCCTGTGAAAGGCAGTCCAGTTAAGTTCATAGCCTTGCACAAATAAATCTTTGAAACACCAGGTGGACTGTTTGAATGAGAACACATTCTTACCCAACACTCTGAGACTGGCTGATGATGTCACACTGCCAATGTCATTCGTTGCAATGCAGGTGTACATGCCATCATCCTCTGAGGTCACACCTACGATACGCAGAGTGGCCTCGCCAGTCTCACTGTGATGCAGTGGAAAGAAATGATGATTTATGCAGAAAACAAAACCATTACATTAGCAAAAACTGAGTTTAATAACTACAAAAAAATATATATATATCTTTATTTTTATCACTCAGCGGGACGAGGATCTCCGGGGGAACTGGAGGAAAAAGATCCACGTCAACCCCTTATTATGTTTGACTTTTTTATAATTCTAAACAAACAGAATGATGCACTTAATCAATATTTTGAACTTACCATCATAGATATAATTGGGATTTAGAAGCTGCAAAATGGAAAACAAAGTTGAGCATACATTTTTTCTGAGGGATTTTTCTAGAAAATAACATTAGAGACAGATTTGTTTGTGTTTTCATTAGTGTTACCTTTACAGAGACCTTGTTGGTTAGTCCCTCTCTGGATTTCCTGTATCCATTTTCAAGATTGGCCTCCTTTTTATTTTCCTTCTCTCTTTTGTCTGACTTCTTACGAATACGGAGGGATGTATGCCATGATGACGATTTCCTGCTGGAAAGCAACCCATTATGTTAAAAATAATGATTAAAACACGTTGAATGCCCAACATAAAGAACAGATGATAACCACTAGAGGTCTGTAACAAAAATGGGTTTGATTTTATTGCAGAATGTGTTATGTAAATGGTTAGAGGCGAGCTATTACTTAATGGTCCCCTCTGGTACATCAGGGATAATGGCGGAGGTGTGGCCCAGCACGTATCCAGGGATCCAGCCCTCGGCGGCTGGGCATTGGTCGGTAGCAGCACGAAACACCAAGAACATGTTCTGCTGATTGGAGGCCAGGATCTGTACCACCTCCCCCTGACCTACATTTATCTCATCCTCTTTCAGAGCCACATAGTCCTGAGTCACCAACATGGTGGAGATATTACTGCTGCTGCTGCTTTCACTCTGTGGACAAACATATACAGGCCTTAGTATCTGAGAGATTTTATAGCTTTAACACAAATGCCTGTAGTGTATAACACTGTAGGTTTACCTGGGGGTAAATTATAGTATTTTCACATTTATCTATTAACCCTCATGTTCCGTTTAAATGTGTTAAAAAATAAGTTCGAAAATCGATTCTTTTTTCCCCTTTAAAGTTCTTGTAATATGTTCCACTGACCTACTCAAAACCCAGAATATGTAAGCGTTACTGAAGCTTACTGAATAGTAGCAATAACTTATTGTAAAAGTAAACAATCAGAAAATGATTAAGTGAAATTTCTTATTTTCATCTTTTATTTAATTAATTGTTTAATAAATGTTTATATGTTTTGGGTCTCTCCCCTAGACATATTGCAATAGTTATTATGGAGGACATTTGAAGTATTTTATCAAGTTGAAATCAGTTTTCATTAGATTAGGAAACGTGTCATCTTCAATGGTAAAAAAAAGGGTTTTGAGATCTCGCAGAACCTCAACAGAACATGAGGGCTAGTAAATTCATAATAAATGTATGTTTTGAATTTAATTTTTGGTATTAGATGATGACAAAACATTCCATAATAACTCCTATGCTCAATATTTACAACTTTTGATTAACCCTGCAAGTGCACTGCATTGAAAACATGCATTAATAAACATGAATAGTCAAGGAAAAGAAAAGAAACAGAAAAGAAAGTTAGACAAGAACCCAAGGTAGTTACAGTAGCCTGCTAAATAGATCTAAAATTCGGAACTAGGTCACATGATAGACAGAATCAAAACATCCACAGATATTTCTTGCATTAGTTTTGTAATAATTAACAGTGTTAAGATGCGGTCAGATTAGCAAAATATTGTGGTCAAAAAGGCCCAATGTCTATTGTCAATAGTGTAATGATTTACGAAACAAAGCTCACACAGAAGTGACTTTTAAATCAAGCAGCGTTCTTTTGGTCAATGTATCAAATCCATGCGTCTAATTTGAACCCATTAAGAAATCTGTGCAGAAATCTTTCGCCCTGATGCGAAATTCCCACTCGTATTGTTTCCTATTGAAATGACTGTATTTCACCCAAGAAAATTCATAAAACAATAGTAAATGTGACCGCACTTTTAGTCCTTAGGAAAAGCTGATTCTATTGTACACACCACAAAGAAAGCTTGAAGTTATGAGCTTTTTTTAAGGAAGGGAAAACCTAGTTCTTGTTTTACAACTCCATAAACATAGTTAGTATCTGGACAGAAGCAGAACTTTGTTAGAATTCTGAGATGCAGAGCAAAGGATCTGTTGGAAGTCCACAGAGTAGAAACCAGGTTAGGAGAGGCAGAAATCAGACAGAATCCAGGCAGGTTAGAAAGTCATTCATGAGGGAAGACAGGAGCAGAGTTGAGTTGAAGCACTGCGGTTGACCGGGGCAGAAATGTGTCTCTTACCCCGTTGCTCTGAGAGGACTGGACAGATTGTTCACTTGCAGAAGAGCAGGTACTCATGCGGTCTGCGTCCTTACTGTGGGTGGAATGCCGGTGACTTTGGTTCTGATTTTGCCATCCCAGTGTGTCACATGCTTCCCCGGGGAAAGTAAAGGAACCAGGCCTGCTGGCAGGGGATGCAGGAACGGAGCTCCAGAATGAGGTAGAGCTGCCGCCCGTCTTTGGCCCAGGACTGCAGGGTGGGATGGAGTCTTTGAAAGCTGGTGTGGCTAATGGGGAGGCCATGGGCGAGACCATTCCAGGTCTGGGTTTGACCAGTGCTAGCGGGGCAACAGTGGCTCGAGGGATTTGGACCGTGCCGGCTCCATCCCTGCTATCTTTGGAAGTGCTTTCTGTAGAGTCTGTCTGTTTGGGGTGAGGGCTTGCAGGAACCTTCACCTTTGGATCAGGCTCTCTGGTGCAAGAGGGTGAGGAACCCCTGGAGAGAGGTCTTGAGGACATACCTGATATTTTGTCGAGGCCGTCAGGCTCGTGGGCTCCGGGCCCCAGGGCAGGAGAGTGATGACGGAGTGGCTGAGGCAAGCGCGAGGGTTGGGGGATGCGGGAGGGACGGGAGCGGGAACCCGACCCAGCCGGGGCCCCTCCACCTCCTCCGGGGGCCATAACCTGACCCCCGCTACTTCCAGCCTGTACGCTGCTGCCTGAGATACCAGGCCCCTCGACATGGTTCCTCTGGTAGTCTATGGGAGATGTAAGTGCTACAGGAGAAAGACATCTAGTGAGGAGAATGATTCGCACATGAGTATAACACCTCAGATTATCCAGATTTTAGAAGGGTGTAAAGGCCAAAGTATACTTCGCTTTTTTTTTTACTTTGTACGCGCAGGTCGCACATGTGCATTGACTTGGTTTTGCACTAATCAGTTGTTCCACAAGGTGGCAGAAAACGAAACTAAAGAGACGGAACAACAACAAAATAGCGGAGACTGCAACAACCACAGACGGCTGAACACAAGCGCTTGTATGAGGGGGTAATTAGAGAGCCGCAACTTTAGGTTAAAAGAGTACAAAGACATTTTTATCAGTCATAATTTCTGGAGAAAAACAGACGCTGGACAAAGGTGAAGCTTTCTAGAGCACATGTGCCGACCGTACGCATATGCTAGTGTACGTGTACAAAAACTTTAGGTTACTAAAGTAACATGAAGTGAGGTATCTCACTATGGGAATGCCCCAGGCATGACCTATTGCAAAAGCACCAATGACACAACATCTGCCAATCATGACAGACCAATAGCTGCAGCAATCAGGGAGTCCCACCTCCCTGTACATAAACTGCAGCTACTTGCCATTTTGTCATTCTCCGCATATCTCTTCTCCATGTGGAACAGGCAAGGAGGGCAACACTGTGAGATACACCTCACTTCATGTTATCAGAGAACTGAGGTTGCGTTAGTAACCTAAAGTTCTCTTTTTACCATTCGTTCGGTGTCTCACTATGGTATATAGACAACTCCCGTATTGCCGATAGGCTGACGAAGCAGACTAAAGATGAATATGATCTGAATTAAACCTCTTCGACCCAACTCAAGTGGTTAATGCAAATAAGTATAGTCTGAACATTTCGACACTATAATAAACTGGGCTACCCAAGTACAATTTGTCTACTCTCTCCCAGGACCGAATGGGCAAGTGAAGGTTCTGTCACGTCCAGTCTATAGAATCTCACAAAAGTGTGCGGGGAAGACCAGCTAGCCACAGCACAAATTTCCTGGATAGAAATGCACTTAAATAGTGCCCAAGACGTAGCTATACCTCTGGTAGAGTGAGCTATATGGGGGCTCTATATTCACACTATTATAACATAACACAATTGACTCTACAACCCAGTGCAAGAGGCGTTGACAGGAGACAGGCTTTCCCTTAAAAGAGTCGGCCCATGAAACAAAAAGCTGATTGCTTTTGCGAAGTGGTCTGGTTCTTTGTAGATACATTTGTAGAGTCCGCACCGGACATAAAGAGTGTAGCTGCTCCTCCTTTGGACATGAAAAAGGTGGTGGATGGAAAGCCATCCAATCCACAGATTGACCTGAACCAGCGTGATCGAATACTTTAGGCATAAACACCGGGTTAGTTCTAAAAGTTACTTTTAGACCACCCGGAGTGAACATCATAGATGAGGAGTGCACTGATAAAGAGTGCAGTTCGCTAACCCTTTTTGCTGTAGTAAGAACCAGTAACAGAGCCGTCTTTAAAGAAAGCAGCTTTAAGGAGATGCTCTCAAAGGGCTCAAATGGGGCTTTTGAGAGCGCGTTCAGGACCACGGACAAATTCTGAGGGGAGGGGTGAAATATTTCGCCCCGTACTTGAGAGAGAAGATCCCTGCGTGCTGGTAGTGGCCATGGTTGGTCGTAGAGCAGCTGCGCAATCACCGCTACCCACAGTCTCCCCGACCAGTATGGTGCTATTAGAATCATTATATGACCGCGTTCTCATACCCTCCGTAATGTAGGCTCGATTAAGCTCAATGGGGATACCTTGTGACGCTGCCCGATTCTGGAATTCCCTCATTCGCAATAAACCCAGAGGGACAGTGTTGAGGCCATCAGACCCAGTAACCAGAGGCACAATCTGAGAGACTGTTTTCCCTCGCTGAAAAAGGGAGATGCAGCGGTGAAACGCCCCGATGCACTCCTCTGCTAGGAAAGCTTGAAACTTCACTGAATTCAACCTGAGACCCAGGTAGATTATCTCCTGTGAAGGAGTCAGACAGCTCTTTGCCAGGTTTATCTTGAAACATAATCTCTCCAGTTGAGTCACCAGTGTATTTGTATCAAGCTCTGCTTGGCGCGGGGACAGTGCGCAAACGAGCATATCGTCTAGATAAGATGAGACTGACTCCCGTATTCCTTAACCGAGTCAGAGCCCCCTCTACACATTTGCTGAATACCTAGACAAAGGCCGAAGGTAATTTTCGCATACTCCTATGCTGTGCTCTGATATGCAAATCTCAGAGATTTCCTGTGCGCAGGAAATATATCTATGTGAAAATATGAATCCTGGAGATCTACCAAGGTGAACCAGTCTCCCTGATGAATATTTTGAGACAATGTTTTGAGTGAAAGCATTTTGAACTTGTACTTTCTGAGGTGTTTGTTGAGGACTCGTAAATCCAGAATGGGACGGAGTCCTCCCCCTCTCTTGGGAATCACAAAATAACGGGAGCCCTGCTGCCTTTCTTCCGTTGGAATTATTCTTATCACTCCTTTTCTCAGTAAAGATGATATTTCTTCCTCCAAACCCCGAGCTGACTCTCCCTGGGCCACTGACATTACTACTCCATTGAACACAGGAGGTTTTACAACGAAC
Source organism: Sinocyclocheilus anshuiensis (assembly GCF_001515605.1). NCBI lineage: Eukaryota > Metazoa > Chordata > Actinopteri > Cypriniformes > Cyprinidae > Sinocyclocheilus > Sinocyclocheilus anshuiensis. Next base: position 2,422,323 of record NW_015544192.1, on the reverse strand, counting down.
TGGAGTCTGTAACCCCTCGTCTATAGTGGGTAAAACCCAGGGATGAACTGCGCATATGCGCCAGTTCATTGTTTGAGCAGCAAGAGGGCCTTTCCCTTCTTTGCTCACTATCGGTGTTGCAGTTAGTGGCGAAGGGGGGGAACTTCGCCCCAGTGAGGGAGTTATATTTATATTTGTTTGGTTTGATTGTTTGTGATTCTTTTCTTTTTTCATCCCACTCTGCACCCTTAGCCCTTGGCCTGGATGCAACAGAGAACGTTTTATTTGTGTTGGGATGCTTGTGAACTTTCGGTCTTCCTCCCTCAGAACAAACCCCGTGGGTAGCGGGGGAGACAATGTTTTGGGGGGCACCTGGGGAACATGGGCCACACTCCTGCACACAGTTGACTGAACAGTCTGCAAGAACAATTTCTGTATTTAAATTCCTTCTCCTTTTCCCAGCAGGAGGGAGATGTGGAATGTTCTGAAGGGATGAGACAGAGAAACTCTGGTAGATGTCTCAGGTAGACCGCCTCTTCTTGCTACCCTGGGGGTTTGCGGAATGATGTTTCATTGCTGTTTTCGGTTTCACAAACCCGGGTTTCGTCTGCGCGGCCGCACTTTACGGTTGTTGTGGCTGAACGTGACGGGAAGGCTGATACTCAGACTGACCTCCTTTTCCCATGGGTCTGAAACTTGGCTGGCTCGGATGATAAGGCAAAGCCACTGGCATTCTGGGGAGACAAACATCGAATGCCTCTCCCTGCTTCTTCCGTAGATTGCACTGCTACTGCATCGCTGTAACAACTGCTCCGAACAGAGCTTTTGGATTGATGGGGGCATTTAAAAACTCCACTTTCTCTTTCTCAGAGTTTAGACAAGCTCAGCCACAGCAATCTCTCTCCTACAACCACCAACTGGACACTCCATGGGTCCGACTTTCTTGGGGCTACCATTCAGAGTCTCCTTTCATGGGTTTTAGTAGAGAAAATCAAGCAGTGAGTATAGCCATTGGGATTGGATAGTGCTGCCTGAGCATGTTTAACGTCCAGGCAGGAGATGCAGAGACTCCTTGGCAGAAATCCACGCTCCACAGGCGCAAGAATGTAGAGGACGGCCTTTCACTCCGTGGCTTTCTGGCTCTTTCGAGATGGCCATTAAGACATCTGCACGCTCTTCGCACGGTAAGTCCACCACAATGTGAAAACTAATACGGAGCTGTGCTGAGAGTAGTGAGCTCTCTTATTGGTGCATGATGACCACCACCAAAACTTGGGAAAAAACATAGACTATTGAGAAACTTAGAGCTGAAAAACGCATTAGGTATCCAACTCCAAGTGCAGTCACTCATTCGTTGGTAAACTGTTGAGCAATAATTCCAAAAGTCTGCTGAGGACCGCTTCCGAAATCTTCCACGGGGAAGAGAATGAGAATGACAAAACAGCAGGTAGCTGCGGTTTATATAAAGGGAGGCGGGACTCCCTGATCACTGCAGCGATTGGTCTGCTGTTATTGGCAGATGTGGTGTCCTTGGTGTTTCCACAATCGGTCACACCTGGGGTGTTCCCATACGAGATACCGATGAAATGTTAGAAAAAGTACGAAGTATACTTTGGGCTTAACAGGAAAGATTTGCACACCAACATAAAGATATTGTAAGCAATTTTGGTAAAACTTTACAATGAGGATCATTGAGGATCATTCATTAGCATTTAGACATCATGAACTTGTCATGTATATATAACACTTTATTATTCTAGGTTAATGTTCATTTCTATATAGACAAATACATTTTTAACATTTCAAGTTGATTCCTGGATGATTTAAAGTCTTCTATACTCCTAAGTAATCCTAAGTACTTCTATACTGTACCATTGAGGAAATTGCGTTGACTCTCCAGGATTTGGCTGATCTGCAGCATCCAGACTTGTCGTACTCCAGGATGGCTTGAGTGCAGAATAAAGGCCTCTTTGCTGCCATTAGACGTTCTGGAGGTCAGTGCGAATTTACATGGGTCTCCATCCACACATTCCTCAATCCCCAGACAGCTCATCTACACACATACAAACAGAATATTTTTAATTTATACAGTCTTATATTTATCACAGAGTCTGACATGACACAATTAGATACCAATCGAAACAGACAGACAAGGACGCCTGTACCTTGATGCTGTATTTGTACAGGTAGCCAGGCATCGAGAAGCCCCTCTTTTTATCTAAAGGTTCACTGAAGATGACAATCTGTTCAAAGAGGAAGACTCTTCTCTCCTTCATTCTGTTCAGCAGGCCTCCATCCGGTTCAGCCACCATGAAGGTGTCCTGCAGGAGGAGACGCCCCTGAGCAATGATCTTTCCCTGTGAAGGACAGACAGACCGATCAGATTAATCAATTCACATGTAAAACACTTCAATTATTCTTGATAATAATCTACTCATATAAAAAGGTCACAGCAATCTTACATCAAATCCCTGGAGTCGACCAACATTCATCATGTCATTGCATCTTTTTGGTACAATGCACATGACCTCAACCGCTCTCTACAACACATCAATAACTTAATCAATATAAATACATATGACAACCAATCAATATATAAATATACATCTACTTACATATGTATATACAGTATATATATACACACAAAAGTTTGGGGTCAGTAAGTTTTTTTTAAAGACACTTATTTATACTTTTATTTGACAAAGACATATTAACTTAATCTAAAGTGACAGTAAATATATTTATTATGTTATAAAAGATAAAGATTTCCACTTTAGAACTTTCTATTAAAAAAATCCTGAAAGAAAAAAAAATATTAAGCTGTCATTATAACTGCTAAAACTGTTTTCAACATTGATAATAATAAGAAATGTTTCTAATATGCAGAGCTGCAAATCTGCATATTAGAATGATTTCTGAAGGATCATGTGACACTGAATATACAGCATTTTTGATCAAATAAATGCAAACTTCTTGAGTGCAAGACACATGACAACAGGCCAAAAACATCTTATTGATCCCAAACTTTTGAATTGTAGTATATGACAAAGAAAAACCTAACCTCCAATTCTACTGAATCAATTCCGATTTTTTTGGAAAATTTAAGGAAATCCTGGAAATAAATAAACCAAAACAGAGACATCAGAATCAAGATTAGAGTAACATCTCTGTCAATAGTGCTAAAACAATGAGATGCAGTGGGCCAGATGGACAAACCTTAAGCAGCAGTTGGTACTTCATGATTCTCTGCACAGGTTTAATGAGCAGATCAGTGATCTGAAGCCTGTGACCCAGATGCTGCTTCAGATCCTACAAGAGAGGGTCAAAAACGGACCTTGATGCTCATATATATAAATGCTTAATGTATTTATTTAATATCACATTATAAATGTTTTATTATGTTCTATGTAATTTCAATTTGGTGGTATACCAACGTGAATGCAAAATGTATTTCATAAGGAAATGCAAACTTTATAATGGGCAGAAAATATGTTCAAATCAGACTGAAGACTTCAGTTACGCACCTCAAAATAGGTGTCGATATACTCTGAGACAATGTGCTCAGACTTAGGTTTGTTCTGGCAGTAAACAATGTACATGTGCAGTCTTCGCTCCTGAAAGGCATGATGAGTTCATAAGTATGCACAATATCATATTACAGAAAAAAAGTTTGTTTGGTTGCCTAAAAAAAAGCTTAAAAATGTTACATGTTTGACGAAGAGAGGGCCCAGCCGGTCAGGAACCTCAAGGCACTTTTCAAGCTCTCCCAGGAAGAAACTGAAACAATAAGGATTATAGTTAGTTTAATCTCTCTTCAAAGTCTGTAAAATTGCCATAGAATTGCTGAATTTTTTTTCCATCAATGTCCATCATTTAAAAATAACTGAAAATATAATACTTCACAGACTAGATACTTACTCTTTGTGCCAGTCGTATATCTGCTGAATGTTTCCAAAAACTATTTTGTCTTTTCCTTTCATATCATCTGGAACTCCATCTTCCCTCATCCTGGTCATGTAGCCCTACCAGACACACAACACATGTATGCGCTTCAGATCTAGTCACATGATCACTCCCTGGATCTCAGCATCCCGTGAACAGTGTTCATTTACCTCCACGACCAAACTGAGATCTCTCACATAGTCCCTCTCTGTCTCGATCAGTTCCAGCAAAACGTAACTAAAAGGAGAAAGGGGACACGTGTTATAGACACTGACAATGAATGAGGACAATAACAGAGAGAGAGAGAAAAGCATGATGACATACTGCCGTCTCTTGAGAAAGCCGGTCTTGCGTTCCTCTATCTCATCGATCGGAGAGGAGGAGGAGAGAAGGGAGTTATCAGATGGGTTGAAAGAGGGGCTGCTGCTGTCCCCTTGCTCCACAGACAAAGAGCTGGGTCTGTCCTCCAGAGCCTATGTGGACACGAGACAGTCAAAATCAGTCCAGCCAAATAAAATGATGGGTAAGCAAAACTGAAGCTGCAGGTTGTCACAGTACAAGCTGAATATAAGCTACTCTACTAATAAAAAAGTAAAGTAAAAATAATTAATTAATTTTTTTGCAAATAGAGAAATATTTATCTGCCACAAAAACAATAAGGATCTCAATTACAGTGCCAGCATTAAACAGAATTTGAACACTAAATTTACAATAAATACCAACAATAAAAAATGTTTTAATTTTTATACATTTTATTTAATATTTAATAATAATAACAATAATAGTAAAAACAAGTATCATATCATATCATATATATATACATCTGTGCACTTCTTACCATCTTGCTTTTGACCAGCTCCTCAATGGCACTGACTAGCTCTGCAGCGCTAGGCGTTTCAGAACTGGAGGGTCGGACAGAGAGACGGGAAGAGGTCTGCAGAGATAAAGAGAGTGAAAGAGGGGAAAAAGCCAGACTGAATGATACAGAGGAAATATGAGCCATGTGGAGCTAAAACTGTAATTGGGATTCATTCAGGCAGGATCTAGGATCTAGTTTACTGTCTTTGCCCTCAAGAACATTTATGCAAACTTTTGTTTTTATTATAGCACACAATAGCTACAATAGCTTCTCAGCATTATGTTGAATGCTTCTGTAACTAACAATATTATTATGATGTGTCTGGCATCACACCATTGTGAACATTCAAAATCTGCACTCGCAAGCAATCTCTAGTGCAGTTTCTTGGTTTTAAAAATGTGAAAAATAATGGAGACATTTTGATTTCAACCAAAGCTGTACCAATTATCATAAAAAGGCCCAATGAAATCAAAATGGCTTGCTTTAAAATTGCCAAAAAAATTCCATGTGTGACATCTATATTTTAACATTGATAAAAATACCCTTTTAGCAAATATAAACATTTAAAATTTACAGTCTTTCTCTTGCAGCCAAACAGACCAAACTAGGAAATATGTCAACAGAAGAAAGAAACCTGCTGGATTTCATGGGGTCTTAAATTCATATGCTTGATCACACTTGATGTTTAAAAAAAATCATAGACTTCAGGTTGACAATAGTTTGATGCTCGACACCTGAGATTGGCGGTGGGTTTCTTTACTTTAGGTTCGAAATCTGGCAATCAAAAACATTCATCAAATAGAAATCCAGCAGAAAGTCTCACCCTTGCTGTGCCTTCCAGACTTTCCAATTTGTGTCTGGGTGTGGCCTCAGGTCTGCTTAGCTTTTACGAATGGGCGGAGTTTGGAGGGTTGGTTAGAGGGATAAAGAGTGAGGGTGGTCTCTGAGATTCAGAGTCATTGTAAGGCACATGACCCTCTTTCTACCGAATCACAGCTCCCTGAAGTTGACATTTGCACAGACCTGCACACAAATGTCTGACACCGCATGTGCCCTGATACTCTGAAGCTGTATTTGAACGTGTTTGAGGAACTCAGTTCGATCAAAAATCAGCACGTTAGCAGGACTATCAATTAAAGTTTGGACCAATTCATATGTATATAAAACAACAATGTAAAATAAATAAAAAATTAGAAGAGGGAAAAAATGAAAAAGGATGAGACGGCATTTTGTGGTTGTAAGTTTAAATCCGAAAGATTTAAACAACAGAAAGGGTCTCGTCTAGATGAAAGTGGAATAACGGAATCAAACCAAAGTGAGGAATCCGCTTCTAAAAGAACACTACTCAAAGTGGAATTCTCAGGAAGTGGTCGGCTTCTAAATCTCTACCAAAAAAAAAACAAGAACAAAAAAGACAGCAAATAAAAGTAGAAAGAAAGGGGGTCTTGGGTCTTTTGATAAGCCAGGGGGGTTATGGGAAAAGAAAGCAATGAGAAATGATATGAAAGGAGGGAGGCCAGAAAGGGAGGAGTCAGATGGAGAGGTATGGGAACTGAGATAAAACATAGACAGGACACAAATCAACGTAATGCTATGGCAAACAATACAGCCCAAACAAAACAAAAGAGAAAAACAAATTAGTGTCACAAGCTGTTCTTGAGCAGCAATGAGACCAGCTAGAACTCGAGCTTTTCATCCTATTGTGGCCATTCTACAATAGACTATAGGATGATTACATTCTATCTAAAGAAAAATCTCTCTCTCTATCTCTAAGGCTGGCATTAACATGCATTTCGTGATGGGATGTAGACCAGTGGTTCTCAACCTTTTTGACTCTAAGGCCTCCCATTGTCCAACACAACACTTCCTCCAATTTAGAATATTACAAGTATTTCTGAGGTAATTGTGACAAAACTGCTTGTTTTCAACTTCTCATTTAGAACTGGTAGTGTTGACATATGGAACTAATGAACCACCATTCATTTTATTTTCAATAAATAATCTGAAATTGTTGATTAATTGCAAAGAAACACATTTCAACCTTATTAAATGTGATCAGAATCCATCCAAGACTTCATCCAATCTCCAAATGATCCAATCTCAGAAGATGCATGTTAATGCCAGGAGTGATGGGGGATCAATATGATTCCCATTTCGGTTTTAAAATGATCAGAAAAACAGTTTCACGATGCTTGCATTGTAGTCACACATGAACTGGAACTTTAAAGTGAAAGTAAAGATTGCATATCCCAGAAGGAAATATTATTTAACACAATGGCACACAGAAGATTTTAATGGATTTGAGGATCTCTGACAGGATTGTACGGAGCCCCTAAACGGACATGGTGGTGGAAAAAAATCAGATTGAGTGAAAAAATTTGGGGTGGGAGGAAAAAAATATTTGTCAGATTTTTTGCGTTCTCTCGCAAAATTTTTGCATTCCCTCGAGAAACTTTGTGTTCCCTCGCAAAACTTTTGCGTTCTCTTGCAAAGATATTTGCGTTCCCTCGCAAAACGCAAATATCTTTTGCGAGGGAATGCAAAAGTTTTGCGAGGGAACGCAAAGTTTCTTTGCGAGAGAACGCAAAAGGGAACGCAAATATCTTTGCGAGAGAACGCAAAAGTTTTGCGAGGGAACGCAAAGTTTCTCGAGGGAACGCAAAAAAAAAATTCCTCCCACCCCCAATTTTTTTCCCACCACCATGTCCCTTTAGGGGCTCCGTAGGATTGAGGCTTAAAGGTTGGCAGCGAGAAAAAACAAAAACAAAAATGGAAATCTAAACTAGTGACTCTCACTCATACTAACCCCCCTCCTCTGTCGCCCCCCTCTGCTCTGTCAAGTGTCGCTCACCTTGTCATCCTGTGCGTCCGGCTGGAGGAGGCTGTGCTGCTGGATGGCCATGGGTGGAGGAAGAGGCACAGTATCAGCTCCTTCCTCTCCCTCTTCCTCTCCACAGCTCTGCATACCTGATGATGATGATTTGGAGAGGGTCCCGCTGCTTAGACCCTCGTTACGCACCCTCTGTGGAGGTTCAGGGACAAAACCACAAATTAGGCTATATATTTAGAAAACCAGTAAGAACAGCTTTGAAAAAGTATGAATAATATTTAGCAAGATATACAAGAAAGCAAAAACAGAAAGTGCACAAACCTCTTCCAGAGTCTCATCCTGTGGCGTGGCTGCGCTGTCGTCCGAGTCTTTCTGTGAGCCTGCGTCGGCGCTCTTTCTGATGTCACGGCTCTTCTTGTGTTTGTGTGCCAGCTTTTTCAAGTGGCCGTCGGCTTTACCACTGCTGAGTCGCCTCACAGGGCTGGTCAGCCATTTCCTTAATGTATTGCCAGTGCGTTTGGGCCCAGGGGAACTCTGGGAGCCCATCACATGACCTGGTTGCAGGGTGGCAGAGGAGCCTGGCGAGATGGCATCGTTACTGCACACAGAGAGCGCATCTGGAAAAACACAGAAAAAGAAAGAGAAGCTTGTGATTATTATCTGACACAGGCTTGGGATGATTTTTGGAAAGCATTTCAGAAATTTGCCCACCTTTGTGGTTAAAGATGCCCTCCATTTCCATGCTGCTGCGGGAGTGGGCAATGCAGAGCATGGCGCAGGGCACCAGGCCCTCCAGGGCAGGGGAACGGTCAGTGGTCCGCACCAAGCACCAGTCCGGCTTATCGTGGATCCTCTCTAGTACCTCCACCGTCTGTCCCCGTCGCACTGTCAGTTCATTACTGTTACCGGCCATGAAGTCATGGATGACCACTGTGAGCTCACAACCACCTGACAACTAAAGAAAAAAAAAAGAAAAGAAAAGTGCCATGCTTTTAGTCATAGTGTTTGTCAAAAATTCCTTTAAATTTTGTCATTATTTTTCTATATTATATTAATTCATTTTGGTCAAATTTACTATGCCTGAAATGACACAAAAGTTCAGTAAAAAAAATTATTTAATTTCATCAACATTCATTTAAATGTAGAAAAATTGTCTCGTTTGAAAACTGCCCAGAAGAAATAGCATATAATGAGTATAATAAAGCATTAGTTATTGTTTAGAAATTATTGTGTTGTGAATTCATGATTGTTAAATTATTACATTATTTATCACGTATTGTTATGGCAACGGCATAAAGTTACACATGCTGATTAGAATAGCTGCTGGTGGTCAATGACTTCCATGGTATTTTTTTTCTATACCATAGAAGTCAATGGCTACTAGCAACTGTTTGGTTACCAACGTTCATCAAAATACCTCATACGGGTTTGGAACAATTTTAGGGTGAGTAAATGATGACAGTTTTCATTTTTGGTGAACTACTCCACAAGTTGAAGTACTAAAAATAGAAATATTAACAGGTGTGTCATCACCTTGTCGCTGTCCAGTGTGTTCTGTGAGGTCCTGGAGGCCAGTGAGATGGTGTCCGGCTGACTGCTGCCGTCACCCTGACTGTCCAGATCCTCTCCATCCCTGCACACATAAACACACACAAGAAATTAACTCCTAGTCTGGGATTCCTAGTCTTAGTATGGTTCCACATACTAAGAAAATTGAAGGAAGAACAAATCCAGCAACAGCTAAATGAAGCTGAAGGGTAAAAATGACAAAATAAAACTAACAGAAAAAGTAAGAATATTCAAGTAAGAATAGAGATGTTTCACTGGCCTGGGGGTGTATCTGCGACCCTTGTGTTTGGCTGTGGAAGGTTTGGGGATGTGAATGGGCTCCTTCAGAGCCCCCTTCAGATGCACAGTGCGCTCCTGAATCACTTCACGGATGTGCTTTATCCAGTCCTGTTTATTCTCAATACTGGACGCCTGTGTTTATGTGCGTGGAGAGAGAAAACACAGAGAAATACACAATGTTGAGTAAGAGTACACACTTATCTTCTGTTCAATGGTTAACTAAGGGTGAGTTATCTGTGTGGCCGTACTCACCATGTATCCATGTTTGCATCCCTGACTTAGCTTCATTCGAAATATAGAAATATACAAGATTTTACTGCTTTATAAAATGCCATATATCATACTGCATGAGACAGTGGCTGGTAAGACATAGGGACAACATTAATAGACATTTTGTGATCATTTAGAGCTAAATTTGTCAAAGTGTGATAAATGGTTTATACATTAGTCACTGCCATTTGAAGATGTAAATAATTCATTAAGATGTAAATAATTCAATTCAAATCATTAAGTGTTCAATAAATATTTTAAAACTATTTCTTAAAGTGTATAAAACTGCAGTCTTTATATACATACATATATATTTGTAATATATTTTATTTTGTTTTTGTCAAAAAAAAAAGATACAGTATATATAAACTATAAAATACATATTTGGGTGGGTGTGCGTGTGTATTTTTGACATGAAATACATGACACTGAATGATTTAAGCAGAGAATTTTTCTTTGGCTCTTATGACGCACAGTAAACCACATATAAACGGACAGTAAATAACTATGTAATTTTGACACATTTCACTGAAGAAAGTTTTGAACAGAGTAGCCTTATGGTTTTAAAGCAGCATGCAGTCAATTAACAGTTACTGTGAGACAGAAGCCACTTACAATGCACATGAGCCACCACCAGTAGAGACTATTCTTTTTTTTGTTTTTGTTTCCTTGCACTTTATTAACATGCAGTCAGAACCAAAGATGCAAGTATTCATATCTTCCTATATAATCAATGGCCCAGTTTGATACAAATTAATTTTTGTTTTTGTTAACAGTGTCCTTAGGGTCAACCTGAGGTGTTCTATTTTTAAGTAATATTTAATGTCAAATCATATCAACAGCACCTGAGGCATGCTGTCAATTACTACAGAAAACAACTGACAATTCATCCCCCAGTTTGTAAAAACAAGTGAAAAATGTGAGTCTTCACACTGAATATGTGGATTTTACAAATACTTTGTTAAAGTGCAAAAGAGACAAGCTACACAGAGATGCAACGTAGAAAGCTGGAGCAAAACAGTGCCATGCTTTTCAATAGAGCGAGAGAGAGTAAAAGAGAGGGTTACCTTGAGGACAATCTTGTTGTCTGAAGTTGGGGTCCGGCCAACCCAGAGGGCAAATTTACATGGATCACCTTCCACATGCTCAGTAACACCCAGTTCAGAGGTCTGCAGTCAGAACAAAGCATTTAAAACAATCAGATCTCCTGCATATAAAGAGGTTTCAGTTTTTTAACCAAGCTGTGGAACTTACAAAAAGCTTGCTCTTGTAGATGTACTTGCTCCTGCCATTGGAATCTTTAACCTCCTTGCTGAAGATCAGTGACATCTCAAAGAGGAACAGGTGACGTTCCCGTCCTTTACGGATCAGGGTCTTGGGATCCCACACCTGGAACGCCTCCTGAAGGATCAGTTCTCCCTGGGACTCAATGTTCTCATCAAATCCTGAAGACATTCACTGCCATCAGAAACCGGTTCATCCACCCCATGTGTGTCTTTGTGTGTCTGTGTGCGCCTGCTCACCTTCCAGCATGCTCAAGTGCATGGCGTCGTTGGCTCTCTTGGGAACACTGAGCATAACCTCCAGGCCATCTTTGATTTCACCTTTGCCTTCCTCGCAACAAGTCAGGAGCTCCTACAAATGCAAACCGACTTACCACTGAACTTTCAAACAAACCTGTCTATAAGTTTCAGGATGAATCCAAGATGTTTTTACCTTGAGGAGCAGCTGGTACTTGGTTATTCTCTGAACAGGTTTGATGAGGTATGATGAGATGGAGTTGGCCAGGCGATGCCTCTGTTGGATTTCCTGTAACAGCAATATCAATATACCAACTTTCACCATTGAGCTTCAAATTGGCCACTGACAGGCAGACATGATGAAACTTCAAAATTAATGAAATACTTTAATCATAACAGAAACATTCAACTCACGTCAAAATATCCTCCAGCATGCTCAAGAATAAGTTGAGTGGAGTCTGGTTTGTTCTTGCAGTAGTTCACATACATCTGGAACTTATCGGCCTGCAGAAAGATGAAAGAGGCATTTTAACAACCTTATTCTGAAAGAAGCAGATACAACATTAGTATTCAAACACAGTTAACTCTACTCACCCAAGTCACAAAACAGTGGCCCACATCTTCAGGAAGCTGCTCATACTTCTCCAGCTCTTTGAGGAATATACTGGTGAAGCACAGAAAAAAAAAGAGCGATATATATTAGCCACTTACAGAGAACAGGAAACTAACTCATTGGATGCTGGATGGGAGGATTTATTCTTAAAAAAAGGGACGAGGCTTAAAGCATTTGCATGAACTCACTTGTGATGGAACTCGTAGAGGTCCTGCATGTTACCAAAAATTATATGCTCTTTATTAACGATCCCTGGTGGGATTTCCTCCACGCCACTGGTCATCTCCCACAGATATGTCTGGATGAGAGGAAAAGATTCAGATTGATAGATTTATTTACATTATAGTCTGAAGTAAGAGGTTTTTATCGTGATTTGCTTTGAATATTCCATAATTCAGGACAAAAGATCCAAATAAAAACTTTTTTTTAATGACTGAGCCAAAACACATTAATAATATACAGTACAATAAAATACTCACATCCATGCACTCTCTCAAGTCTCGTACATAAGCTTTTTCTGTCTGGATCAGCTCAGCCATGATGAAGCTACAAAAATGGAAAAGACAAAATCATTATATCAGAAAACGTAGATCTTTCTCAGTCTAAAAGACCAAGAATTCATTTGAATATTTCAGTGACCTTTCAGTCAATGAGTAACAGTAAATAAGACATACTCCTTCCTGCGGGCAGACTTGCGCTTCTCTTCGTTAAGCTCATGGGCAGCATCTCTGAGCTTGACCTCTGACCCTGGAGCACTGGCTGGGATGATGTCCAACTGCAGGTCTTTACTCTGGAAATTAAAAACGACGTGTTAATCCCACAGTCTTCTGACTGCTATCTTTTTCAGGACTATTCCCACTGATTATTATTACATGCACAAAAATACTCTGATAGCAGAAATAAAACAAAATAAATAATAGATGTAAAACTTAGGTCTAAAACTAGCACATAAAATGACTAATACTTAAACTAAAATTAAAACTGAAAACAAAAAAATAAACCCTAATTCAAAATATGAATAAATACTATAATAATCTGTAATTTATTGTGTCATTGTTATGGACATGAAAGAGAATTGTTTATTCATTTATTGTGTACAGCTACAATTAAAACAAGAGTAAAAACTTGCACCTCAAGTGTTTCTAGAAGAGAATACCAGGAAATAAGTTTTAATGTATTCTGAATATGCTGATTACATACAGGAATATTCTAATAGCTGTAAATCTTGTAAAACAATTCTTTGAAAAGACTTGACCAGAAGAAGACTTACTTGAAATATTACGAGTATGTAAAAATGATTGATGCTGCTAATGTATTTTGTAAATAGTCATCTTACATAATCTGCTGACAGCCTGCTGGCAAAAGCACAGACTCTTTGTCCAGATTATGACTCTAAACCATGTGAACTCATGAGAAATGCTGGAATGTTGCATGTCAAGACTCAGAATGATCAGATATCACACTATTATGAGAAAGAAAACACATACTGCTTTGTTTGAGTCTGTGGAGATGCCGAGGGCTTTCTCTAGAGACGTGCGATACTTGTCCATGCGAAGGGAGAAGTCTCGATAGCGTTTGTCCACGGCCGTGACCCATTTCTTAATCTCAGCGGCATGGGAGTGACCCTTATCACAGAAACCATCCGCTAACTGTATCAGCAGCTTCACCCGCTCTTTAGTTTGCTGGGGACACAGGAAGAGAAAGAGCTTTAGGTAACTGCAGAGTTAAAAGGTGCAGCCCAGGTGATTGTCTCCGCAGTGGTGCAGTTGTACCTTGGCTGTGATGTGGAAGTCTTCGTGCTCCTTCAGAAGCTCCTGTGTGTGGTGGATGCTGGAGCCAGTGGAGATGTGTGTGGACAGATAGAACTCACCGGTGTCATGGATCCACTCCAGAGCCTGGACAGAGAGAAAGAAGCACTTTAAAATAGTGTGGTGCAGACAGTAAGGTAAAACATAGCTAAATGCAAAAACAAAACACAACTGAACATATAAATGTGCATGGTTGTGATATTTTAATCAATAGGCCTTTTCCCATATATTAATTATTATTGTGATTCTCCAAGCAAACTCTATGGCTCTACTGCACAAATGTCCAAATCAAAACACTCACACAAAAAAGGTAAATGACTTAATTATAATGTCTCTGTGCAGTTTAATTAGAGCCATGGCAGTGAGTCATGAGTCTGTCAGTCTCAGCCTTGGGCCAAGAAAAAATGAATAATCAGACTGATCAGACATCAAAGGAGCAGATGGAGGAAGAGAGGGACATCAAACCTGTTTGGCACTGCGTTCAAACACCACATACTGCTGACACTGGTCCAGCCTTCTCTTCCTCATGGTCCAGAAGTGCAGGACCCGATTCTCCCTTTGCAGCAATTCATTCAGGATATCTATAAAATTACACATAATCATTCTTAACCATGATGTACACCGCAGTTCTGAAGCACAACATTTTAAACACCAGCCCAGATCTTTAACCACTAGGGTAAGTCACTGAACAGGAAGAATTGACAATAAAGCAGACTTGACTTGACTTGACTTGAAATCATGCTAATCATTATATTTAATATGTATTTTAACTAGTGCTCTCAATCAATAGAAATTAGTAGATACAAAATGTGCAGATTATTTAATCGAATTGACCTTTTTCTGAGAAAGCTCCACATTAAGATAATTCAAACAATATTATGGCAGACGAGTAAATCACTGAATAGACATCACAAAGAGTTGTAAAAAAAATAGTATTTCTTGAATTATATTGTTTATTGCTTAAATTGCACTGATGGTAAGAAAAAAACTATAATACTATTATTATTATTCTACCATCAGTGCATTTCAAGCAATAAAAAATAACTAGAGAAATAAACAAAATATTGACTCCAATTATTATATAAAAATATTATTAAATTATTGTATTATATTAAATTTAATTCTATCTATTATTAAAATACTTTTACATAAAATTTAACCCATTTAATTATAAAATGTAATATTGAATGGTTAATTGAAGCTTGAATGGCTATTGCTTGAATTGATCTGGTGATAGGAAAATATCAACAATAATAGATCTACTATTATTTGATAAAATAATGCATAATTAAAATATTTTTAGATTAATGTTAATTTAAAATGTAATCAATTTCAATTAAATGGGTTATAAATGATTTAATTTTTCTAATGTAGGAAAATTCGGGCTGTCAAATTGATTAATCGCGATTAATTGCATCCAAAATAAAAGTTTGTGTTTACATGATATGTGTTCATATTGTATATATTTATATGTATATATAAATACAGACATGCATGTATATATTTAAAAAATATATGTATATGTATATATATTTTTTCATATTTATATATGATTTATATTAGAAATATAAATATATATTACATATATTTCTTAAATATATACATGCATGCGTGTGTATTCATATATATATATACACACAAATTATGTAAACAAACTTTTATTTTGGATGCAATTAATCGCGATCAATCGATTTGACAGTCCTATGGAAAATCCATTATTATTAGTAGTATTTTATTTTTATAATGATGATGATGATTAAATGCCTTTATATTATTTGCTCATTACATGTACATAATTAAACATATATTAATTCATTTGACTAAATGAATGTTAAATTGACAGCACTAAAGATAAAACAGCTATACAAGCAGATGCACTTTACAATGTTTTGTGTGTGTGTGTGAAGCATGAAGGTAATGTGATGATCCCCAGTGGAGTAATACTGTCACCATTTTGCAGTAAGCTGCCCTCTCTGTACGGCGGAGGCCTGACCCATTTACAGTTTCCTTATCTGAGTCACTGTAAGCACACTCAGAACAGAACAGGGCCACATTCACAATGCACACATTCTAAACTCGGCTAAAGTGGGCCAAAGTGGAACAGCTGCTAAAAACTCAAGTGAGGGTGCAGCGCACTGCTCTGCCATTAGATGGCAGACCAGAGCTATTTTAGATGGCTCACAGAAAGAAAAAAAAACGTAAGATCAACAAGAACTGGATCTCAACACCTATGGGGAAGACAGACTGTGTTTTGTCATATCTCCAGAGAGCCAGCAGAGGGAAGACTGGTAAATAAGAGGAAAACATGCACAGAGGCAGCATCTGTAGCCTTGTGGTTTGAAAAGTGGAACAGGATTTGAAATACTACAGGGACATATGAGGGGTACGGTGTGTTTATTATATGTCTCTCTGGAATGCTTGATTCTGAATGGTCAGTTGTGGTATTCTACAGTTTATATATTTTTGCATAATGTCTGGTAAAATGTATAATTGACTGCTATCCCAGTGATGTCTCTTGCATCACTTCACAGCCTCCAACTTCTCACAAAATAAGTTAACAATCAATATTTCCTGTCCATTTATTAATATATTTAGTACATAGCTTTTTCATAAGCTGGATAATACACAGTCAGAATGTATATTACCCTATATGCAATATTTCTGAGTCATTATCTGGACTGTTTTGACAAAGCGGTGGGCCAAAACTCACTTTTGACCTGCTGCTCTGGTGCTTTGACGTGACTCAGCATCCCCGGCATGCTGACACTGTTTCTGTGCATGTATTTTAGGAACACGTCGGCATTCCGTCTAGCCAAGGTGCATGCCTGAAACACAGAATGCAACAGAGAAATCAACCAAACACTGTCAAAACAACGCTTAATTTCAATCTATTCTTGTGTTAAAAAGAGAAGTTTTAATTTTGCTAGAGTATGTCTGGCTTTCATGTAACCATTACACACTTATGTAAGACTTGAGATTGTTTAGACCAAACTACTCGTTTTAAATGTTTTAAAGAGCAACAAAATAGCTGAATGTCCATCTACCGCATGTTCGCATAGGAAAACACCTGAAAAATGGGTGTATGGGCGGAAACACTTTTGGTGTGAATGGCTGCTTATTCACATGACACAGCTGTAGCCGAATCTTCTCAAAGTTACCTCTGAAAAAGTAGCTTTCTGTTCGTAGGTGAATATCTACTTCATCCAGCGCTTTTTGTACTCCGTGTTAAGTATCTCGATACCTTCTGTTTGTTTTACTGACTGCCTGACTTCAGATGATTCAGTTAGAGCAGTCAGAATGAATGTGAATCGATCTGACTCAAAAAAAATGATGTGCCCTTTGATTTTGGATAAGTTACCTTGAGGAAGGCCTCTTTCTGCTCCAGATGCTTGCTGATCATGGGGGTGACGTGGTCAGTTTCACAGTTGGGCCCAAGTTTGTCCGCTCCACCGCACCAGTCCTCCTCACGCTTGTACTCTTGCTCCAGACTCTCCAACACACTGCACACCTACAGCATAGACAGGAAGATGAGCCCTCAACTGCCTGTTGGCCTTTTAAACTCATTACAGCATGAATTATAAAAGACCTGGATGCTGATTGGTCAATGAATAGTGTTCAATCTATGCTTAAATGCACAGATATGACGTGACAACAACTTGTGACACGACATCAGTCACACAAACCCTTCTACAGACCTGTTCGGAGGTCTTGTAGAAGGCCACAGATGCGTTGACCAGCTTGAGCCGGTCTTCCATCTTCAGCATGAGCTGCTGCCAGTGGGAGGCCACGTTCTCGGCACAGTCTCGGATCATGTCCATGTCGTAGTGATTAGCCTGCAGCAGGGCCTCGGCTTTCTGCTGGACCTGTAGGGCGCTTTGATGGGTTTTCTATTGAGAGGAAGAGAAAACATGTTAGATAAAACACAAAAAGACAAGGACTGAAACGGCAGGCCTGAATGGACGAAGATTAAAGAAAGATAGAGGGGCAGGAGTCAGATGGCTTAAGACAACAGACGGTGAGATACGACTGATAGTTCATTATTCGTCCACAAAGTGTGGTTTACAGATTCTATCTTGAAAAACTGAGCATCCCTCAGTATTCAGTACAGAAACGGCAAGAACAGGAGTCTGATGGCAGGAGGAAATGAGAAGGCTCCTTTGATAGGCAGTCTTTGTGCCTTCAGGTTCCCAATAA
The DNA here is from genome assembly GCF_001515605.1 of Sinocyclocheilus anshuiensis. Taxonomy (NCBI): domain Eukaryota; kingdom Metazoa; phylum Chordata; class Actinopteri; order Cypriniformes; family Cyprinidae; genus Sinocyclocheilus; species Sinocyclocheilus anshuiensis. The sequence goes on along the minus strand of NW_015544192.1, from coordinate 2,404,460 downwards.
TGATACAGTGACAGCGGATCTGATGTTATCCTGGTTCTTCATTAAAGGGGGGAAGTGGAAAGCAAACAGGCTGTCTGTGCAGGAGCTCAGGGCATGTCAGGATCAGCCATGAGCTCCAGTTGCAGATAAACAGCCGACTAAGAGAGTTTTAATGTGACCTTTACAACGTTAAATATACAACGTTAAATCTTATTTAAGAAAAATCAGCCACTTGAACCTAAAAGTGTAGTAGAAGAAACACATGCACACAGCAACATGAAACCTCATAATGTCTGAACATATTGATTGTGGTCAATCAATATGTTCAGACATTATGAGGTTTCATGTTGCTGTGTGCATGTGTTTCTTCTACTACACTTTTAGGTTCAAGTGGCTGATTTTTCTTAAGATTTAACGTTGTATATTTAACGCTGTAAAGGTCACATTAAAACTGTCTTGGAAACTTGCCAGTTATTATTACTATTTATAATAGAGCATGGGGTAGGATTTTTAAAAATGTTTTCATAAGAAGACTCTCATGCTCACCAAGGCTGCATTTATTTGATAGAAAATACAGCAAAACAGTTATATTGTAAAAAAATAAAATAAATATATAATAATAATAATATGTTAAAATGTAATTTATTCCTGTGATGGCAAAACTGGATTTTCAGCAGCCATTACTCCAGTCTTCAGTGTCACATGATGAAAACAGCTGCTTGATATTTTTATGGAAACCATGATACATATTTTTTTTCAGGATTCTCTGATGAATAGAAAGTTCAAAAGCATTTATTTGAAATAGAAATTTTCTGGGTAACACTTTAGAATAATGGTCCGTTGTTAACAATTAACTATGCAGGAAGTAATAGGTAGTATTACATTAAAACTTAACTTAATACTATTAACTAATAACAAAGAACCCAATTGTTCACTTTTAAGACGTTACTGTTGTGATTAGTAATTAATTGGTTATTCTTTATTAATTGGTCATAGTTCGCAAGTAGTTCTCAATGAGGATATATTTTTTTAGTAATTATCAAATATCTAATAAGTAACTACCTTTGTCCTAAATTTACTTACTGCTTAGTTAATCTTGCTTCTCTATTAGTTAATAGTATTAAGTTAAGTGTTAATGTAGTACTAGCCTACCTATTACTTCCTGCATAGTTACTTGTTAACAACGGACCATTATTCTAAAGTGTTACCATTTTCTGTGATATTATAAAAGTCTTTATTGACTTTAAGATGTTGCATAAACATATTCATATACTGATGCCAAACTTTTGAAGGATAGTGTATAGATTTTGTTTTACTATTGTTCCAGACCCAAATTAAAATGTTTAAACTATGGAAATTATAAAAAAAAAATGTAAAAATGTTTAAAAACATGACAATCCAAACAAAGTGTGACATAAACCATTTATTTATTTTACATTAATTACATCTGTCCCTCATTTGTGGTGTACAGTCACATATAGTATAACTAAGAAAAAAAGTTTGTGGACTTATGAAGAGACAACAGTGTGAGTGAAAGCTTGAGAAATATGAGATATGGGGATAAAAAAAGAAAAGAAAAAGAAAAAGAAAGAAAAAAGTTAAAATCACTTAAAATATCACAATCTCTTTATCACGTGTCATTTCCAATCAAGCCACAATTCTGTCAAATTATTAAAAAAAGAAAAGAAAATATAATTTAATTGTATAAATACTAGGTATTAAATTAGCCTTAGCAATACAAAGGAGTCAGCCCTTTTATTTCAGAAATGTTTAAAATATTTACACCAAAGAATGCTGGTAAATAATACATATATTGACACGTGGTGGTAATGACATTTGTTTGTGTAGAAAAAAAGAAATTGTTGGTCATTATTAGTGGACAAATTCTAAAGTAATTTGAGTGAAAACTGAGTTTATGTTTGCAGCCCACAGGTCAAAAAGTGCCCTTAGTTGAAGAAACATCTATATGCATATGTATGGGCATGTAAGCGCTAATACATGTTGACAATAATCATGGTTTGAGCTATTACAATTACAGTAATGAGTCAAGGAAATGGTGAAAAAGAGGAAAATGGGAGGTGAAAGAAGATTAAGAATGAAAAGGTTTGAACCTAAATATGAGGAGAACTAACCTCGATAGCATGCTGGAACTGCTCGTGCTCTCTCTGCAGCTGCTCAGCTTCTTGAAGTGAACTGGCCGTAATCAGACCTGCATTCAGCATTGACTCGCCATTACGGATCCAACCCAGAACCTGCAACAAGTGAAGAGATTAGCAAACACAAATCAGCGCAGTGTAATATACCATATTCAAAAACAGTCGGCAGTATAAAATATATACTCAGCAGTATGCAGTAAGCTAGTATTCCTTTCTGAACCAGCCTGAACCATTACCTGTTTGACTTCTGCCTGTAGGTGGCGCAGTTGCACACACTGCTCCAGGTGTCTGCGGTGCTGCTCTGCGGCCACGTCCAGCTCTTGTTGCTTCTCATGTAGAAACTCCAGCAGATCATGTACACGGGTGGCCATGTCCACATCACGGTCACACAGCAACTCGACACCTGGAAACCATGTAGAAACGACCACATTTTCAGCTCTCATGTTATTCCATAACAATCATGAAACTGCTGTAATGAAAATTCTTGTTTAAGGACAGTTGAAGTTAAATGAGCACAGAAGTGCTGTAGAAGATGCCGACACGTATCTGTCATTTCCCATGACGGTGAGAGCAACATTACAATCCAACATGCATATCTGCAATCGGAAAATGTACATAGCCCAATACATATGCATACTGCCTCACAGCTCTGTGGCCATTGACCACTGAGAATGACCTATAGCATCATTTATGTGAGGTGTCTCACTTTATGCCAGTCTGAGCTCAAAGGACTGAGGATTAGATGAGGACAATGTTTTAAAGGTAGCGTGTATTGGTCCAAACTGTAGTATACAGTGGTGTATAAAGTACCTGAAAGCCATACTCAAGTAAAAGTACAGATATCTTACCAGAAAATGACTTTGGTAGAAGTTGAAGTAACAGTTTAGAATATTACTTGAGTAAAAGTCTTAAAGTATGTGATATTTATTGTACTTAAGTACGAAAAGTAATTTTTTAATCTTAAACATACATAAGTATTTAAAGTAAAAGTACAAGTAAATGCAAAATGGAAAAGAAGCAAATAAATATATATAAAAAAAATTCATACACGGCTTGAGTAGCAAGATTGTGTTCAGTTTTAACTCTTTCTTCCATTTTGAATTTTTGGGTAAGAATAAGAAGCACTTCATCCAGTACTTAGTGTCTTTCATTCCAACATAAGAAAACATTTCTGGAATCTGCATCTGAAATAGCATTTAGATGTATTTACACGGTTTATGTATCTCAGAGGGAACATGGATCCATTTAACCTGCAGTTACAGATGGATAAAAAATGTTTTGTTTTTAACATAAAACGTTGAATACTGATATTTGAAATAATTTAAAACATGAACAAAACAGTCGAAATGTGAAATTAAAACCACCAGTAGGTGACAGCAAGTGACTGTTAATGAGCGAGTCATTGAGATTCAACCGATTCATTCAAACGACTGATTCATTCAGGAACAAAGCATTTGACTGTGTTAATGAGTGAATCACTGAATCATTTTTATCAACCGATTTGTCCAAAAAGCTGATTCATTCAATAAGTAAACACCGTCCATTGCTGCTCAGAGACGCAAACCAGTGCTGTGATCTTTGGAACTATTTTCGTTGGCAAAATTGAGCAAAAACAAGCAATATTATGTCTAAAATGTAAGTCACTTATTGCGTTACTGAACTTGTATAAAATGATTATTAAATGTGTTCATGCTGGTATTTGCAGAAAAACAGTAGTCTTTGTGTGATATAGATTAAGTTAACTATATTAAATTATATAAACATAAAAAAAGCATACAGAAGCATTTTTGCCGTCTACAATTTAGAATGCCTTTAATTTTGAGTTTTAATAGACTAATAAATTATGTGCGTGCACTCTCTGTGATATACTTGATAATGTCAGATAGCACATCATTACAACAACACTTACCATATTATCGCAGACGATGCTGTATCGCATGCCCCAGACTCGACTTGAGTGGAAAATGAATCATCCGCGGTTGTGCGCGTATCCACGCACTTGTTTGCACATGAGCAAAGGTGTTTTTAGGAGTCTAACTTGCAGACGCCAGACCACTGATTCGTCAAACCTGCTTTCCTGCAGTCTGTGTTCTTCTGACTTCTGACTATTTTGTAGTAAGTAACGAATATGCTTCGGGAAATGTATCGGAGTAAAAGTATACATTTTAATTAGGAAATGTAGTGAAGTAAAAGTAAAAGTTGGCAGAAATATAAAAACTCAAGTAAAGTACAGATACTCCCAAAAAATACTTAAGTACTGTAACAAAGTATTATTACTTCGTTACAATACACCACTGGTAGTATACAGCAGATATATATATGTATTATTTCGGTATATATTAGTTCAGTTTTCTCTCTTTCTACACTCTTTTGAGTGTAGGTTCAAAACAATGATCATAAACAACTCACAGCTAATTGAGAATACAAGTTGTTCACGAAGGCTGCATTTATTTGATCAAAATTGTAAAAGTAAAAATAAAAAAAAGTTATATAAGAGTAATATTGCAAAATATTATTTCAATATAAAATCACTTTTTTTTATTTTAATATATTTTAAAATGCCATTTATTCCTGTGATGGTAAAGCTGATTTTTTTAGTCGCCATTAATCCAGTCTTCAGTGTCACATGATCCTTCAGAAATCATTCAAATATAATGATTTGGTGTTCAAGCAACATTTCCTATTAATATCAATGTTAAAAACATTTGTGCTGATTAATATTTTATGGAAAATGTGAAACATTTTTCTCAGGATTCTTTAATGAATGTATAGTTCAAAGGAATAGAAATGAAATGAAAATGTTTTGTAACATTATAAATGCCTTTAATGTCACTTTCGATAAATGTTATGTATAAAAATGTTATGACATTATTTCACCGGTTTTCGACTATTCTGATGTTTTGCTGGACATTGCAGTCGGGGGAGCTGCGGCGCTGATGAAACGCTTCAGGACGCGCAGATGGGGGAAGCGAGCCGGCGCCCTCATGAAGCTAAGGCAGCGCGGATTCAGAACGCCGTTGCCTAGTATCCATCTGGCGAACCTCCGCTCTCTACCCAACAAAACGGACGAACTCCTTCTGCTCTCCTGGACAAATAAGGATTTTCAAACTCTGCTGCTCTGTGTTTCACGGAAACCTGGCTGAAAGACGCCATTCCGGACAGCGCGTTGAGTCTGCCGGTGTAACATCTTATATCAGTTTCTGTGAAGACATGTGCATTCCTACCAGGACTCATTTAACCTACAACAATGACAAAACAAAACTCAGACAGCTCCGTCAGGCCAAAGAATATGCTCACAGGAAGGGGGACAATGTCTTTTATAAACAGGCTAAATACACACTGGAAAAGGAGATCTCTGTCACTGTCATTCTGTTACACTGTGGAAGCTTCTGTCACAAAAACAAATTCCTCGTATGTGTAAACATACCTGGCAATAAAGCTCATTCTGATTCTGATTCTGAAAAGTATTAATTTCTCTCCAAAGAAAAACTGTAGCAACCCCAAATTTGCACCTGAAGTGCAAATAGCTATTATGTACATATACTGAAAAGCCCATAGTGGCATGTTTGACTCACCAGACGCCTGCACCTCGTTGACGTACTGCAGCAGTTCCTGGCCCTGGTGGATGACATGGAAGGCGAGGTTGTTCATGGTCAGGGCTTTATCAGCGTGGTGCTGCAGTCTCTGTTCGGCCAGCGTCAGGTCTTCTGTGTCAAAGTCATTCATCTGCTGTGACAGCTCCTCGTTCCATGAGTCGAGATCTGAGATAATCTGGAAAATAAGATACAACATATTAGCGCAGTCTGAGAGTCATTATTACTAATGCAGACACAGCAAGATCACCCAGGACAATAAACAAAAAGACCTGTCCTGACTTGCTCTTATATGTTGAGGGCAATGTGTGTGTAACTTCCTCCATCGAGTGTGTGCTTCTGTAAGCGTGCAAACAGGAAAGAGGGAGTAATCACGTTTGGGTGCAGATCATCATTATGCTTATTAATTGCTAGTAAATCATATTAAACATCAGTGAGTCGCAAACTGTGTGCTGATGGGAATATTGCCCTAGTTTAAGGAATAGTTCACTCAAAATGAGGATTCTGTCATTATTTACTCTCATTATTTCCAAACCCGCAAGACTTTTTCTTCTGTGGAACAGAAAAGTACTACAATGAAAATGAATAGGGATTTAAGTATCCACGAAAGAAAATCATATGGAATGACATGGGGGTGAGTAAGTTGACAGAATTGACATTTCCATTGAATTATTTCCATGAAAAACACACACTGTCCCCCACAGACACTTGATCAAGTATACAGTGAACTCACATCAATGGCATCCCTCTCAAAGATCCTGAGCTGAAGGAAAAGCTCCAGTTTGATCTTCCTCTCCTGGAAGAGCTCCTCCATCTGAGCCTGAGCCTCATCCAGCTGCTGCAGGACGCTCTCGATGTGGTTGATGGAGCTGTTGTGAGGGGTCTTATTGCTGGAGATGGCCGAGTCTCTGCAGGAAGACAGTGCAAGAGCTGTTACAGCAAAGGTTAATTTGTTCTGGTGTGTGCAAGAGCTACAGGAAGAAACAGGTTTACTTCTTACAATAATGTCCTTTGGGAAAGTCAAAGCTGTAATAAAAATAGTATCATTTAAGGAATGTTAGGAATTTTCAAGCCCAAGTCTAACGGAATTTGAGGAATTTTTGTTGTTTTCTCTATTTGTACTTTGTTTACACAGACACAACACTTTTATTTGGATTTCCCGACTCTGATCTCTTTCATAGATTGAGTGGGGTCAAAACAAGTAATCAGGAAGGATCAAAAATGCCCTCCAGTGTACTCAGGAGTTCAGTTGTTATACCTCATGAGCATTAACACTGATTAATGCATCTGTTTGACTGATTTATTAAAAAAAATAAGTTTTCATCCATTAGATTCTATAATACTTCTGCAAATTTTTACCATTTGAGATGCTATTTTATCATCTAAACTCATTTGGTTCAGTATCAACCAAAATTCATAGCTACCAATTCAGACTATTTTTGTACATAAAATCATATTAGATGAATAGAGAAAACGTTGCTATAGAAACTTTTGTTACAAACATTCAATCTTATGTTTAATACTGTTTCATGCATCGGTTTTGCTGATTCACTAAAAAGTTTTCAAATGGCAAATAGATTGTAAATTACTGTAAATGTTTATTTTCTGTCACATCCGCAATCAATCAAACTTTTGTTTCATTGTGCAGCTCTAACCTCCATGGGATAGAAGTAAATGATCAGCAGAATACTGAACCTAAAACGAACGAAAACTGACAAATATTAGGGCCTGAAAGAGTATGTGACTTCAGGCTTGAAATTTAAATGTATTAAAACAAAAAGCCAGCACTAATGAGATTAAAAATTCATTAAAAATCTGAAATTATATGGTCCTAAAAGCATTATCTGCGAATGGGAGAGAGGATTACAAGCCCATTGGAAAGATATTATGTAAAATATGCAACATTATCCTCTTTTTATTAAAAAGGTTAATTATCAGGGAGCGCTTTAGTAAGAATTGTACAAAAGGGTGGGCGATGGGGTAAGAAAATGAGGAAGTAAGAGTTTCAAATTAGTCTGTAAGGGATAGAAGAAAGACGGAAGAGTCCTTTCATTCCATCACAAAGGTTACAAGCGGGTTAACTCTGATTAAACTTTATTAAAAACAAATGGCGTAATAAAGTAAAATCACAGTTATCAGGGTAATAAAGGCCCTTGCTTTAATTGATGCTTCAATGCTGGATTGCTGCGGATAGTCTGTTCCCATGGTGATGTGCTTTTATCATACTGCAAGGCTTGCGTGACTGAGAGGACTTCATATGGAATAACAGAATAATCAACACTTTCATCACCGATTCACAACCTCAACACAACCAGAGTTTCGACTCGAGATTAGATTAGACTCAAATACTATGATGGCAGTCTTACGACTGTAATGTGAGTAACTGAGTGCGATGCTGAGATCCTGATATCTCCTGTGGAGAGCTTGTGTAAGTGCGTAATGTCTCTGCGGTGTGGGCATTCTGTGTGTTGGTGTGAGCTTGGGACCTTTCTGTTTGTACCTCTGGGCTCTAGGGGTTTAAGTATTACCTCTGCATAATTAACTGGGCGGTTATGAAAGCAGGATTATGTAAGACACTAGAAGAAGAGAGAATAATAGAGCGAGAGAGAGAGAAAATGCACATGGAGGGATAGCCATCCTCAAAATCACATGCATAGAGAGACCAATTTGCAAGCGGAGGAGGAAGAGAATTAAGCCACGTCT
>NW_015544192.1:2367605-2395903 GCF_001515605.1 Sinocyclocheilus anshuiensis | reverse complement strand
AATCGTTTTCCTTTAAAAAAAAAAAAAAAAAAAACCCTGCACCAGTTATTATACAAAAACAAATTGAATATATACAATATGTTATAATATAATTTCTCATATAAAACATGAAACAAATATAATATATAAAATTAATCAAATACCAAATTAATTGCAATTAGCCACTTATCAACATTTACAGGTTTATATTAAGTTAAACATCATATTTTGTATATATTATTTTATTCTGTTAAATTATATATAAATTATAAATTTATATTATAAATTATAATTTATATAATATAAATTATACTATTACTATTAAATTCTAAATTATATTACATAATACTATAATAAAAATATATCATAAAACTAACAATATAAATTATACTTTATACATTTATATTTAAAAAATATATATATTTAAAAAATTATAAATTATTATTCTAATAACTGGTGCATGTCAATGAATGAAATTAAATCTAATTAAGTGATATGTTGAAAGAATTGCAATTACATAAATATTAAAAAAATAAAAAGTTTATTTGTCAGCATATGACTTAATTCGATTTAATTTCTTAACGATCACCGGATTGCACCAGTTATTATATGAAACTAAAATGTAGTAATTCATATAATTTCATACATACTATAAAAATAGATTGTTTAATAAAATGTAAATTTGATTTGATATAATTAATGAAATATAAAATTGAACATTTAATTTAAACTTTATATAAGCAATAATTATTATATATATTTTTTTTAATCTATTGACAGCATTAGTAATATCTTTTCTCTTTGGTGTCCAATGTTTAAACCACACTTTTCTTTTCTGGATCATGTCAATCAAACTCCAAACATATTAAATGTTTCCTCAAAACTCTAAATCCATTATTATAAAATTACTATTATTATGTAATAAAAATAAGTCATTTGGGATGCATCAAACCATTCTTTAAGCCCTGAATATCTTGTTATTTTGCAGTACTGTGCAGCCCACTGCAGTAGTGCTGGTAGTCAGGGATTCAGAGTTGCACTGATGAAATGTGGCAGAGCTGAACACGTGAGAGGGACTGGAAGCGGAGCGGTGAGTTTGCCCTGTGGGGGCTGACAGACTCCACTCCAAACAGCCTCTGGTGCTCTCTCCTTCTCCTGCTTAACTTTCTGTTGAAGCATCTATCTTTACTGAATCTCATCCTTCATGTTCTTCTTCCCACATGCAGATTATACATGTGACCGACTGTTAACACTAGCACAGCTGCACAGTCACTCACCAAGTTACAGTAATGTAAAGAGAGTACAGTATTCCAAATGCAAAGTGGATGCTGGTGGATGGATGGGACCAAATGTGTGCTTGAACCATCCAAAGGTTTGGTCAAGTGAGAATGACTAATGGTTTGCTCGAGTACAAAAACACTGCTGAATAGAATTCCGATTCCACTTAGCAATTCCATTAACGATTATTCTAGTACTTAAAGAGTAATTGGTCCTAAACATATACAAAAAAACTACTTTTTGGAAATATGCTGTAATTTTTTTTTTTAACTGAAGTAACATTATTTATTACAGCAAAAATATGTCCCAAATGTGTATCTTTAATATTTACAATGAAAGTCCTTTGCGCATCAAGAACACATAAGATGGTATTTGATTCATATCGATTTGGACACAATAAAATGGTCCAGAATCACTTTGAACGATTCAACAAATGAGTTGTTTGACTGATTCAAGCTCAGCACTGATATCTGAGCATTTTTCATTCAAATGAACTAGTTCATAAGAGTTATTTGTTTCTAAGTGGGGCTACACTGGTTGTAGTTTGTGAGGAACTGCTGAAGATGCCGCAACAGAAAGATGACTTTTATTGTCACCCGGTCTTTCACTCTAGGCTTCCGACTGCAAACTTAAAACTCATAGGTGGCTCCTTGGTGTGCTAAGATTTCAAGAGATGGCTTTCACACTAATCCAACACTTCAATGGAATCAAACACACCGAAACAAGAAAGCAATTTAAAGGATTTGTTGCAGGAGGAGACATGAAAGGGAAGGACAGATGAGACGATTGTGCACCTGAGTTGTTGAATGAGATCCTCTCCCTCTTTAATGACATTTACAGTGAACTGCAGTGTGGTCTGCTGCTGCTGCCCGAAACGCTTGATCAGGTCCTGAACGGCCTCCACCGACTCGGCATACACATCGTCCAACAATTCCTTCTGCAACTCCTCCAGCCACGTCCACAGCTATGCTCAATAGACACATGCATTAATCACTTTATAATTTGCACAGAAAGCTCTAGATAATTCTCTACAGCTCTATAATTTTGCAATTTGCACATTCATCTTGTATTTAATTTAGTTACTAATGATCTGATATTGAGTGTTAATGTATCTGGTTCTTGCGCAAATGTTTAAAACTACACACTCTCACAACTTTGAATGACCAACTAGTCTGACATGTTTTGGACTCTACTGGAATCATACAATTATTGTTCACTTGACATTCTTATGGTGCACACACAAAAGATAACAAATGAGCAAGCTAAATATTTAAATCATTTTATGGCACAAAAATCACAGTAGTCACCAAAAAACCATCCCATTATGTATAAAAACGGCAACATTGCTCAGAACAGGCAATCTGAGGCCTCAGGCGAATTGTTTTGAAGTTTATTATTGAGGTGATGTCGGGGAGATGCTCTCCAGAGGTGCTTTAAAGACATGAATTTGAAGACAAAGAATTTAACTTTCCTGAGAGGATTTTAACATGCTGACAGTTTAACATATGCTGAAACTGTCCCGAGAGGTTGCGTCTTTTGATTCAACTCTTTTTTTTGCAGGACTGCAAAAAATATTCAAGGTACTGTTTTTTAATTTAGACTAAACTACTCAACCATCCCTAGTTCTTACCTCCTTAACATGAGTGTGGAAAGCCACTGACATGTCTAGCAAGACTTTTCGCTGCTCCACACGCCTTACAAAGTCCTGGATCCGGTCCTCCAGCTGATGGGCGGCCTGATAGATCTCCTCTGGGTCACACTCACCTGTCTGGGCCAACTGCTCCGCAGCTTCAAGCAGCTTATCGGCATTTGTGTATGTATTCTGATAAAGAGGAGACACATATGGTCTATGACTATGATGATAGGCACTGACTAGTTGACTAGTCTAGTCGTTCTGCCACAAAAGACCAGTCATAATCACATCAAATCAAATCATTTCCATAAGGTTAAAAATAACCCGTGGACTAGTCTACTAGCAGTGATCAGTTATATAACTGTTATACTAATTTCATGTTATATGGATTACTTAATCTGATTCACAAAAATTATGTATTTTTAATTAGATTATATTACATTTGAACATGCTTACAGTAAGGTTACAATTACTTTTTATGTATTACATAAATTATTCATACATTATTTTGACCTACATATTTACTTGAAGTTCACCTGAGATTTTAATGTAATATTTCAATAATTTATGTTATTGAAGTTTTCTGATGTCGGTTAATGGTCACATCGACATGTAGGTACACAAACAAAATATTTCTACTTTTAGTGTTCAAAATTTTTTTAAATATTAAAACTATTTCTTTTTTCTTTGACCTAAATTTTTATGATTTAATTTAATTAATTTCAACAACTCAGGAAACCCCTGCACTTCCTTGACATTTAATGCACTCGACCTTGTTGATAATAAAGGATAGAATATATTTTACATTTACATTTACATTTAGTCATTTAGCAGGGTAATTGTAGAAGAACCTAGCTGGATGGAGAAATCATACTGTAGAGTTGGAGTGGCAGGGAAGACAAGAAGCTCAGTCTTTGCCAGGTTGAGCTGTAGGTGATATTCTTTCATCCATGCCGAGATGTCCGCCAGGCAGCCTGAGATCCGTGCATCCCCAAATTTTCTTTCTTTCTTGTATTTTTATAATCAACAAAATGTTCCTATTCAAAACTGTGATTAACACATTTTGAAAAAGTAATAGAAGAGTCATCAAAAAGTAGTCAGAATGTGTTACATTAAATGTGCAATGTAATAGATTACACCACTAACTACAATTTTCATTTTCAATTTGTAATCAATGACATACTACCGTTTACTTTAATCTACCCAGCACTGTTAAAAATGGGTAGTTGGTCAAAACCTTGTGTGTTATTTTATGTTTAGTGATTCCTTATCAGTTGTGCTCTAGACTTAATTTATGCATGGAAGAATACAGAGAAGCCTGCTCAAATAAAACCTGAAGGGAAGGGGAGATTTTAGAGTGGCGAACCTGAGCAACTTCCTCAAAGTCTTCATGACGTTTCTGCAGGGCTCGAGCGCGATGCAGAGATTTCCCCACTCCTGTGTGTTTGCTGAGAAACGCCTCTCCGTGGTTCTCAATCCAGTCAAGAACCTACTCACACACACACAATGCACACAAGGGAAAAAAATGTTATTAATTTGTGAAACCGCAGCAGAGCTTTCCGGTCCTTCTCTAGGTGAGAATGTGTCCTGTCAGGTAGATTTTACGGTAATGGGAGTCAAATCAAGGTACCATGACAGGTGATACTGCAGGGTCCAAGACAGAAAAAATTATGCATAAAGGTGTCGTTCACAGTCTAGCTCTCCCTTCTCTAACTCTCTTCGCATCCCCAGCACCCGAATAGTGGTTTCCATGGCAACACTTTCCCTCAGCCACAGAATTAGCCGTTCTGCATTCTCTTGGTCAAATGCCTCGCTGCAGAAAACCAAACTCTGCACCAATAAACTGGCCCTAAACCTCTGAACACAATGTACAATAGAGAGAGATTCCTAGTATAATGCTATGGCACCGGCTTATCCTTTACTTTAAATTATGCATGACTATTTCTGTTTGTGTGTAAACAATTATAATCCCAGAGAACTTAAGCCAAGATGTTGCGGTGGTGTTTTCTCTCCTGTATTAAAGGCAGTGGTAACAGTAATTACACGCTAAACTAAAGCCTGCTCAGAAGTATGAATTTGAAAATCTCAAAAAAGAAAAAGTCTGCACACTGCAGTACACTGAGGGATATAAAAAGTACTGGTACTTCAGTACCAAGTCAATTGAAACAACTATACTAGTCTTCCTTTTGTTATCTTTTTTTAGTTATTGATATTTATTTTATTTTTTTTTATTTTTTTTACATAACTTTTAAATCATAAAACTTCATAAAATAACAATTATTTTATTTTTATTTTATATTTTTTATATTATTTTCAAAAATGAATTTATTTTTATTATGAGATTTGAATTATTATTAAAATGTATTGAATAATTACATGGGAAATCTTTATAAATTTTTTAAAAACTTGAAAGATACATGCCATTATTATTCATTTCTTTTAACATAAAGTAAAAAAAATCACTTTGTAAGTATTACCAAAATTATAATGAAAATAGTTTGACAAAAATAGTTTTATGATGTATGAAAATTAGTATCAAAAATCAGGAAATCTCACTGATATTAACTACTGAAATTTTATATTAGAGCTCAGTTGCCTATGGTGTCTTTTCAGCTATTCATGCAGAATCTCCTTCCTTTCTTTTGTAGTACCCTCTCATATCATTTCCTCCCATTGTATCATCTTGATGCTTTTTAAATGGTCCCCCAAGGGTGTTATGAAATGCCACGTGCAGTTCTCACTACCACACCTGCACGCAGGTGAATGTAGGGGTATTTTCAAGTGAATGTATATGTATGTGTGTACGTTTTACCTGCTGAACGTCTTGCTGAAATACACACAGCTGCAGACGTTGGTGCAGCCGGACCTTACGGTGCTGCCAGATGTTCTCCAGCTGCCTCTGGTGATGCAGAACCTCATGGATAATGTCCAAAACATGGTGCACCGCCTTGGAGTAATTGGCAGAAGCCGTCAGCGAATCAGCGCTGCCAGGGGTCAAGGGGCGCTGAAGTTTGTCCAATAAGGCTTTTCCGTCTTGGCTCACCTGGAAACGAGCGGGACGATGAGAAAACAATTGTACAAATCTATTCGACTAAATTAAATTGTCCTGTTATATGCATAGCAACTCTTAATAGCACTATATTTAATAATAACCTAAAATTGCCACTTTAGATGTGCCTGTAATTGCTATAATGTGCTAGTGCCATTTACTTTGCGATCAGTTCCCTTAAACGGTTTTTCAAGAGTGTCTGGCAATTTAGTGATTTCGAGACGGACGTCTCAGTACCTCAGAGTAGGCAGCGGTGATTTGCTCATACAGGCCTTGGTGATGGTGGATGGCGTCCTCCAGGTCCTGTAGCTCAGAGGGCAGATCCACCTCCCCACATGCTTTACACCATGAGTCCACATTACTCATATACTGTAGAAAGACACAGATACACACACATTTACAACAGAATAACAATAATATCATCTCTTAAACCCCTTATAATAAAAGCTGCAATGTACAGTAATGTAAACTTCAGAAACAGTAATGAACAACCACAAGGTAATGGACTGGATCTGTAAGTGCCAAGAAGACTAAAATTGCTCATATTGTTCTATTGTAAATAAGGTATTTATTTGATGTAATTCTATTTAGTGCAGAATATATTCATTCTATTAGCAGAATATAACACTGCGGAGGGATGAAAGTAGAAGTCGCAGTTGTCAATTAACACATACAATATAAAATAAGGTAAAATAATAAATTAAGTTACATTTTATTTAATTTGAACCTGACTGGAGCAGCTCTGTACAGACCAATGAGAGCATCCAAACCCACGATCAAACATCCAATTGCAAAAATACCCAATCCAACTTATTTGGTTTAATTTTCAAAGCTTTGCTATGTGACCGTTCAACACTAGCTCTGAGGAAGATCTGAACAGCTTGTTTTTTTCCATCTAAAGTGTACTTAGACATACAAAGTGATTTCTTGACATCCTTTTCTCCTCAGAACAAGATTTTCCCCCAAATCTTCATTAAAATTCATTCTGAGACCTTAAAACAGAATGTACTTTCCAAATTCACGTTAAAATAAAGGCAAGTTCTAAATTGAACATCTCATAACTCTCATCACAATGGTGTACAACATGTGCATATTTGATTGTATATTCCAGCATATTATGTCCATATAGAGCTCTGACATCAAAAGAAATGGAATGAGTTCAAACTAATAAGAGCAAAAGCAGGACATGGTGAGAGACGTGCTTCATATGCCGCACTCTGAATGTCAATTCAAATCAAATCGTCTTTCATCTCATCTCACTCTTCCTCACAGATGAAGAGCAGAACGGGGTTGAGCGTCTGGTTCCTCAACTCAAACAGAATCTCATGCATGAGGACAGCCAAAACCAGACTGCCTTGTGATTAGCAGTTGTGGTGAGGCTTAAAGGAATAGAAATCTCTGGAAGAGAGATTGTTGTTGATATAGCATCTCAATGAAAACACTGCATGTGTGATAGGAATATTTTATCAGGGAAAGAAAGCTTCACCTGTCCTCTCTACTGCAGTCTCTCAAATATCATGTTATTTCACTTTCAGCACAGACAAGTGAATATTGACATTCCAAATAAAAGGCTTGATTATTAAAAACAGTCTCTCATTATATTATATGCTCACTATAATTGTTTCACTCAATATTTATGTATTCTATTTATTTTATGCTTAGAGTATTGTGCTGTTAGCTTAGCAACACGCTACCGTCAAACTCAAACTCATTTAAATCAATTGCACATGCTGTGCAGAGTGCTATGTAAGTTTGCATGTGATGCTGTCATCTATGTAAAGCCTTACGAGTTTCCACTTATGAGGTTTCACGAACTTAGAAGGCAGTTCACTACGTCTTAAGACAGATCTTGTATTTGCTTTCCTGAATTTATCTTGTCTTTGAATTTCTTGCTGATGCTTTATTTGGTATTCTAAATGAATCGAAGCCAAAGTCTGATAATCACTCACTCACCATGTGAAATCCATTCCTCTTTTCTCTCGCTCCAGAAGTAATTAGGAAAAATCAGTCACACATACACTGATCTCTCTGCTGAGCCCTCATTGGTATCAGTTATCATTATGAGAAGATGTTGCAAGTGTTCGCTCTAACCTGGTCGCGTTTCTGGTGGAAAGTAGCAGACATCTCCAGCAGGGCGCTCCTCTCGTCCAGCGCAGCAGCAAAGGCTTTCCACTCCTGCTCCAGCTGACCTGAGATCTGTTTGATCTGCTGGGACGCATAGTGGCCCGCCTCCAGCAGACGGTTCCCCACCGACATGATGCGGTTTATGTTTACATAAACATTCTGTGGGAGAGGAAATAAATTACTACCAAACACAATCCCAACACAAAACGATTAATCATTAGGTTTTTAGTGTTTTATTTTTTATTTATTCAGACACTAGTATAGAATTTTGTTGCCTATAACATAAAACTAATTATCAGCTTCATGGTATCAACCACAATTTTATCAATGCAACACTAATTCAAACTGATGTCCTTTCACAATATCACATTTTGAATAACTGCTTTCGAACAGACTGTTCACAAAACTGCTATTAGAAGACAACATTATACATCTCAGCAGATTCTGTTTAATATGCAAGTCAATCATCAGGAGAAGATCAGTAGTAGTGTGCAAGTCTGATTACTTTCTGATCAATAACAAAAGGCACAACATTCAAAAACTGCTCATTGAAAATGAATGAGTGTCTGATTCCTTGTCTCCGTTTTCTCTCAAGTAGCCCTTATCATTAGCAATAAAGAGACACGGGAACTACTCTACCATTCAAAAGTTTGGGTCCATAAGATTCTTTTAAAGAAGAAATAACTGTAATAATATTTCACGATATTATTGTTTAACTGTACTTTTCATTAAATAAATGCAGCCTTGGTGAGCATAAATCTCTTTTCAAAAACATAAAAAAAATCGTACAGACCTCAAACATTGGTAGTTTAATTAGGAGAAAAAAAAATCAGTGATGAACCATTAACCACATGGTTCTGAAAATACCTTATAATGGCTTATAACATAAAAAGTAAATTAATGTTATCATTAAACTTTTATATCAACATCTGAAGACTTACCAGAGCTCAATATGCCTACATCCTCTTTCTGCCTCTTTAAACAGGAAGTGATCAATACTTCTCTCTACAGTAATGGGGCTTTTTAAAGGACGCCCCAACAAGGCCCACAGCTGGTGGGCAGCCACCCAAACAGGAAGCACTTAGGTGGATCATGCTCTATATGCTCCATCTCTGATTATATGATGAGTCACCATCTCTGAATAAAGTATCGGCTCTTACATTGAAAAAATGAAAACCATTACACCATTACACAGCTTAAATGGAAGAAAAATCCTAGTCTAGCCAGTGTGTAAAAGAAATGGCTGTGTGCGCTTAGGTTTATGCTGTGGGGGCATTACAGGAAACAGGATGTACGTAGTGATGCAGTGACAATGACAGTGACATTTTTACTCGTTTGTGAAAATTCAATTGAAATCTTCTCACCATGCAGTTCATGGCAAAGTGGTTGTGCTGGGTCTGCAGCTCCATGGCGTGGGGGTTAACCTGGTCGCGTTTCTGGTGGAAAGTAGCAGACATCTCCAGCAGGGCGCTCCTCTCGTCCAGCGCAGCAGCAAAGGCTTTCCACTCCTGCTCCAGCTGACCTGAGATCTGTTTGATCTGCTGGGACGCATAGTGGCCCGCCTCCAGCAGACGGTTCCCCACCGACATGATGCGGTTTATGTTTACATAAACATTCTGTGGGAGAGGAAATAAATTACTACCAAACACAATCCCAACACAAAACGATTAATCATTAGGTTTTTAGTGTTTTATTTTTTATTTATTCAGACACTAGTATAGAATTTTGTTGCCTATAACATAAAACTAATTATCAGCTTCATGGTATCAACCACAATTTTATCAATGCAACACTAATTCAAACTGATGTCCTTTCACAATATCACATTTTGAATAACTGCTTTCGAACAGACTGTTCACAAAACTGCTATTAGAAGACAACATTATACATCTCAGCAGATTCTGTTTAATATGCAAGTCAATCATCAGGAGAAGATCAGTAGTAGTGTGCAAGTCTGATTACTTTCTGATCAATAACAAAAGGCACAACATTCAAAAACTGCTCATTGAAAATGAATGAGTGTCTGATTCCTTGTCTCCGTTTTCTCTCAAGTAGCCCTTATCATTAGCAATAAAGAGACACGGGAACTACTCTACCATTCAAAAGTTTGGGTCCATAAGATTCTTTTAAAGAAGAAATAACTGTAATAATATTTCACGATATTATTGTTTAACTGTACTTTTCATTAAATAAATGCAGCCTTGGTGAGCATAAATCTCTTTTCAAAAACATAAAAAAAATCGTACAGACCTCAAACATTGGTAGTTTAATTAGGAGAAAAAAAAATCAGTGATGAACCATTAACCACATGGTTCTGAAAATACCTTATAATGGCTTATAACATAAAAAGTAAATTAATGTTATCATTAAACTTTTATATCAACATCTGAAGACTTACCAGAGCTCAATATGCCTACATCCTCTTTCTGCCTCTTTAAACAGGAAGTGATCAATACTTCTCTCTACAGTAATGGGGCTTTTTAAAGGACGCCCCAACAAGGCCCACAGCTGGTGGGCAGCCACCCAAACAGGAAGCACTTAGGTGGATCATGCTCTATATGCTCCATCTCTGATTATATGATGAGTCACCATCTCTGAATAAAGTATCGGCTCTTACATTGAAAAAATGAAAACCATTACACCATTACACAGCTTAAATGGAAGAAAAATCCTAGTCTAGCCAGTGTGTAAAAGAAATGGCTGTGTGCGCTTAGGTTTATGCTGTGGGGGCATTACAGGAAACAGGATGTACGTAGTGATGCAGTGACAATGACAGTGACATTTTTACTCGTTTGTGAAAATTCAATTGAAATCTTCTCACCATGCAGTTCATGGCAAAGTGGTTGTGCTGGGTCTGCAGCTCCATGGCGTGGGGGTGGTTGTTGCCGATCTCAGTGTATCCAGCCAGAAACAGCCCTTTGTTGTGCATGATCCAGTCAAACATCTGCAGAGAGACAGCAATCACACACGTCAGGCACACATTTGACTGGAAGCAGGTTAAGTGCATGTATGTGTGTGCTTGTAATGTAAGACATTCCGTTGGGAGCATGTTTCAGCATGGGCATTGTTGTGTTCATATAGCTGAAATGGATAAAAATAGAAAATCATAAAAATGACCCATTTCTCAGGAGTAAAGAATAGCTGCTGGTTTCCTAGCAACATGCAAATCTTCCACCCACTATGAGAAACACTGAGACTAATTAGTGAGAACTTCTGTAAATATGTGCGCAGATTCAGGGCCTGTTTACACGACAACGGTTTCAGGCAAAAAACGGGAAACTTTTTATGCGTTTTGCCTGTTCGTTTACACGATTAGGGGCTGTTTACACAACAACGTTTTCAGCCAAAAACGGGAAACTTTTTTATGCGTTTTGACTGTTCGTTTACACGACAACGGCGTTTTGGGGACTGAAAACGCGTATTTTTGAAAACGGGTTTCAAAGTGCAAGTTTTTGAAAACGCCACCGTTGTCGTTTCCATGCAAACACCCAAAAACGGTGACGTCATGCGTGTGCGTAGTACGTTCAGGTATGTAGACATGCGCAGTACGTGTCGATTTTAAAGGCAAGCGCGAACAAACATACACAACAATGGCGGAGTATATATACTGTTGTTGCTGTTTAAGAGTATGCTAACGCTTCTTCAGCAAAGTGTGGATTTACTTCACCAATATTACAAACAGCAGCACGGCAAGAGGTACTGTTTACTAACAAGGTGACAGCGCTAACTACTGGCCGGGCATACGTAATACAGCGTTTTTGGCCATTTTCGCGGCCATTTTCGCGGATATGTGTAAACACGAATTGTTTTGAAAACGTTGTCGTGTATATGTGAATCTTTTTAAAAACGCAAGGGAAAAACTTTTCAGTTTTTGACTACATCGTTGTTGTGTAAACGTAGCCTCAGAATGCAAACACAGGGTTTGCTTCAATTTAGAGCAGTTGTTCTCAATCAGGGGGACAGGGGCCCACTAGGGGGCCTCAACCAACTTCCAAGGGGGCCACAGGATGACTTAAAAGTATTTAAATGAATAAATAGTTAATATATTAAGATAATCTGAATTAAAATTCTACAAGAAAGATAAAGTCAAGATTTAATCTGAAATTAAATAATAAGAACATATATTTCTTAAAACTTCTGGAATCACAAAATTAATTATGGTTAATTTATTTAATATATCAATATCAATCAAGTTATTTATCAACAATTTAATTCCTGTGATTGAATTTGCAATGTATTTGTCTTACCCTGTTTGCTTCCATTTTAAGTGCCTTTTTAACTGTCACTTGAAATTTTTTTCAAGGGGATGAGTCAAAAATATTTCTGGTGGAAATCATCATTATGCCATAAATACTGTAAAAATACACACACAGTGAAACCTGACAATATACAATATATAATACTTAGCAAGCAAAGCTGTAACTGCTTTATGTTTCTTGGGCAAGCATGTGTGGATCCCACCTTTTCAGCATCCTGCTCGAAAAGCCTGAGTTGGAAACACTGATCCAACTGCAGCTTGCGGATGTGCCAGGCCTGGTGCAGGTTCTGCCTGGTGCTGTGTAGTTTCTCCAGCAGGGCTGAAATACGGGGCACCAGGCCCTGGGTGTCAGCGTTGGGTTGTCCCTGCCCTTCCCTCTGCCCTGGCGGCACTGGCACAGTTCGGTTAGCGTAGCTCTCACTGCTTTGAATCCTTCGCAGCAGCCTTTGGCCCTCATTGTCCACCTCCTCCACGGGAGCCTTCATCACCCTCTTCTTCAGCGCTGCATGCTCCTCTATCATGCGCCGGGCTCCCTCTAAGTCCTGTGGGAAGTCTTTACGTGTGACCGTTTCCTGCATCTCCTCCAGACGGGCGAGCAGGTGCCGAGCATTGCCCGTGAAGTCTTCGAAGGCCACGCGGATCTCGATCCACTCTTCATGGTTGTAGTCTAGGCTGCCCTCAAAGTCGGGCGTCAACTGGGATGGGTCTACCACCTTAGATAAGCCCTCCAGGGAAACCATGGTGGTCTGGAGGTGGGTGTGGTGGAGGAATGGAAGGACCAGAAAAAGGACAGCAAGAGTAGAGAGAAAGGATGTGGATGGAATATAAAAATTAATCAATATGCACAGTACTAGAATGCACAATATGACTTCCAATGCCCTAAATCCTATGTGAATTGATACAGCCGTTCCATGCTCTGTTAATGACCAGCAAGGCGGGACTGCTATTTTTAACCGGGGGCATAAATCTAATTTCATACAGGCACTCTGGGACCGCCTGAGGTCCAAACTACCTAGAGACAGACAGACTCCCAGCATGAAGCCTGAGAGCGTCAGAAAGGGCGATATCATCACCACCAGCACTGCAGTAACACAAACCAGCTCTGAACCACCTGAAGCAGGAAGGAGCCTCGGGTAGTATGTAAATCTGTATACAAATGTATATGCATGTATACAAAATTTGTAAAAGTGTTAAAATAATCAACTTTGGCTTACACAATGCTCCAAGCATGCATTAAGTGTCTCGCAACAAATTCATGCTGAACGTGAAACTGTGGCAAATCATCCACATCCAATCAGAACATATCTGATGTTTAATATCAATGTTGACCAATGAGATTTCACGTTGGTCCACATCATTGCACAATAACGTTTTGTTTATTATAAGCACATGCTGCAGTTACATCATCTTACACATTAATTGCTCAAGCTCTTTAAAGTCGAGTGGATTCTGATTGGCTGTCAATGTTTTTATTGTTCGTCAGCTGAGAAAATGGTTCTGTAAGTGAATACTATGATATTGTTGCTTCCGTCCTTTGTGAGAAAAGGGATTTAATGCAGCAGAAACAATCTATAAAATGTCCTGTCATCAGCCTGTTTGTTAATTTTTTCAGTATTTGCATCGATAACTGAAAAGGCAAAAAATGGAATAAACATGGAGAAGGTAGCTTTTATGGCATGTCACTTTTCCACTTCACACCTGGTTAGGATAACTGGCGCAAGTGAGTGAGTATTATGCATATACTATTATTTATTCATATTTTGAATTAGCTTTTATTTTTATATTTTCATTTTAGTTTAAGCTTTAGTAATTTTTATGTGCTTTTGTCATTTTATTAGTTTTTTCTTTCTTTTTTTTGTAATTTTAGTACTTCAACTTAAACATTTTATTTTATTTCAGAGTTAGCTAACAATACTGATATGAGCACAAGTGTGTATCGATTCACTCAGTAACAAAATGAAGTCAGAAAAGTTCCACTCTTCCATTCATTTATTTCTGAACACATTTTGTTAGTCTGCTCTAAGAGGACTAAAAAATAGTGTGTTATTCTTTCTACAAATGAATAGATGGGAGGACAGAAAAAAGAAAACAAATGTGCACGAGTGGGCTTCATCAAAGCTTTGAAAGAGGAGAGAGCGGAGGTGTGGGTCTCTTTTGTGAATTCAAGGTAAATGTGGTCTAAAACTGTTCATCAATTCAAGTCCTGCTGCCATACAGGCATCTGCAGCCTTTCACAGACACACATCAACATGAGCACGCTGCCCATTAGTCCATTAACTGCAATGAGAATAATGTGAGTTATGGACTGCATTTGCTTTTTTTTTTGCCTTCTGCTCTTTTGTTGTTCAGTAATTATGAGAAATGTGGCGTGGCATGTCATGAGCAGTGGGCGAGATGAGAGCTTGCAGCCATTCCTATGACAAATTCCTTGACCCTGCCCACCAGAAACATTTCATCATGTGTTCTGCTCAACACTTGCTTGGACTTACATGGACCACCAGATGGTAGGGAGTGCTTTAGATCCTCCCACTGTAATTCACGCACAATATCACAGAAAAGCGGTCAAATAGGGCAAATTAGGGAATATATGCAACTGACACACCGGTATGCTGACCTGTGATTGGCCAAAGTATCTAAAAGGCAGAATCATAGAAATATCTAACTTCCTTTAAGCCTTTCTAATGCAATGTTATTTTGGTATTATTTATTATATAAAGTATTGAATAATAATATTATTAAATAATAATAATTTATTATATTTATACTATTATAATATTTTGAATTAGCTTTTATTTTTATATTTTAAGTTTTTATTTGAATTGTAACTGTGGTTTTGTCATTTAATTGTAATTTTTTTTTTATATATTTCTATATGGATTTATTTTTATTGCAGTTTTTCATGCATTTTTTGTTTACATTTTTATCGAAAACAATCGCTGAGAAACGTTTACCTCTATGTAAATGTGATGCGGCGACTACCAGTACGAGTGAAGATAGCAGAGCTTGTTCATTATATGATGCAGTTTACATACAAACATTCTCTCCAGCAGAAAGAAAATTGAATTATTGTTGAAAACTGACTGCTGTCTTCGTTTTACCAGCGATCGATATTTTCATATGTGTAGCCCATTAATACCAATAGGCCATCTAGCAATAGGAACTGGAATAAACCACTGTCAGTGTGAACAGGGCTTTTTGAATTCATATAATGTCAAAAATATTCTACTTTCCTTTACTGGAAAGCTCTGACTACTCCCATCTGACTGCTGTGGAGTCATGTAAAACCCTAAAAGGCTATTTATTTGGATACCTCTTCATATTTCTGTTACAAATATACTGTTACAAACACTGCTACCTGGTGCCCTTTATTTTTTCTTCAATATTTCACATGAGAAAACTGATGTAGTGAAGAATCTACTGTCATTCACATCACAGCCACACATTGATCTTTTTGGTGTTATGAACATTGCCATAGAAACAATTTCTGAGTCCAAAGACGTGACGTGAAGCTCAGAGCAGAATCTTTTACACGGTAATTCTGACATGACTGTAGGTGATGATGTCACTGTAACATACCAGATCCTGATTGGTCTTTATCAAATACATGCATAATCATGTTTTATTCATGGTGGTTTGAGAAACTAATTATCATTTGATCTAAAACTTTATTTTCTTGCATAGGAAATTTGCCAAAGGAAACATGAGCCATCATTTTTTTTTCCACATCTGCTCTTTCACTGTCAAACTGAATGCATGCACACACAAATACAAGCTTCTCCTCCAATAAAACAAACACCACTGCACTCAAATAAAAACAAATCTTTCCACTCTGACGGCTCTGTGAGTGAAAACAAGTTGCACCAACACCATGCAATCGAGCCAGCTCAATGTATAACAAATGCAGAGAAATATGCAGAAAAAGCATTTCTGCTGCATCCACATTTACATTCATCTAGTCAACCCACACACACACCGACAGAACATCAACACCCACACACTCCCACACGACCAGAGCTGCCTTCACATGCTCACACCAACACAGATCGGATGTCACAGACAAACCCGCAGATTATTAATTAATAAGATGAGAAAATGCAGCAGAGAAGCCATTTCACCTGGTATTTCAGAGGACTGCGGGAATAATCTACAATATTAGTAATCTACAAACACTGAAATGCCTTAAATTCTTTCAAAATTAAAATCATGACCACAACCAAAAGCACTGATTTTAACACTGCTCATATACATCTTCCAGGTTAAAAGAACAACACTAATTATAGTATATTAAAGCATGCAATAATAAAAACATGCAAAAAAAAAAACTCTCTCAAAATTTTAATATGCAGTGATGGATGGACAGTGAGCTCTAACGGCAACAACATCCACCTCCAGCTACGCCTCTCAACACAACCCTACAAGTAAGAGACTGAAAGATGACCATACCTCAAACTCAAACTTGGAGCTGCCAAAGTTGGTCCTCTGTTTTTGCCAGAAGTTGTCTGGTTTGATGATGAGGGCGACGTGGATGCAGCAGGGAAACGATTCCTGCAGGATCTTCAGCAGAGGCTTGATGGAATCCCATTTGGAGCCACGCATGTCCACGATGACCGTGAAGCCATGTTTGCACACATCCTCGCTGGATGACAGGGGGAAAAAAAAAGAGAGAGAGAACAAAATATGAGCTTTAATCCTCTTTGCATTACATAATCTATAGTGCATCCTCCTAGCTAAGAAACAAACGCAACTGGAGGAACTAAAAATAAAGGGGAAAAAATGATTTCCCTTATCAAAAAAAATAAATATATCAATGCACATACAACAGAGGGCACATACAGGGAGGGAGGGAGAGATGCATGCCAGAGCTTACCCATTAAGCACAGCTGCAAAATATTTATCAAATGAGCACAAAACCTGCTTTCAGACAGCTGAAGGCCTTCAGTATCCAATCTGTCAGGGTTCTACCTGTCTTAAAAGCTCTGTGAAACAACCTGCACTGCTGACCGCATCAGTCCATTACTCTGAAATCCAGAGCGCGTCTCACGCAGCTGTCAGCCAAACATCTGCCTGGCCGATTTCACATCAGAAAGTGTCTCATCGAGGAGCTGTTGGTAATGATGAGCTGTAGACACACACACAGCCGTGTGCGACTGCGACACTGTTTTCCACTCTCTCTCTCTCTTTATCCCTCCCTCTCCTGCTCACTGGCTTGCTCGCCCTCCCATTTTTTCCCTGCACACTCGCCCGCTTTCCATCTCTAAAGATGACTGCTCCTTCTCTCTCTCTCTCTTTATCATGATACATCCCTTCCCATCTTTCTGTGTCTCTCTCTTTTTTATCTCTAGGGGATTTGCTTTGTAACAGTAGATCACTCTCTTTTGCTTTCTCTGGTGTGACTGTGTGGGTGCAGGGGACAGAGTGTGTGAGTGAGGATGATGAGGAGGAGGAAGAGCTGTTGGAAGTGGCTGAACTGCGGCAGGTTCTTGATCATGCCCACGCTGCCTTTCCAACCAACCACTCTTCCCATTGTGCCCCCTCTAAATCTCTGTGTTTCTATTCCCTTCCCACTAGTTAAAAGTATTGAGCGACTAAATTCATTGCAGTATTACTGGCTGAGGAATATGTAGGGCTGGACAATAATTCAATATCAATATGTATTGCGGTATAATTTTTTTCAATAACGGTGATATGATTTTTAAACACATTTCCGATATTTTGATATACATTAGCAGTGTTTCCCATACATTGATTTATTTGTGGCGTTTGACTTGGCGCACTGCATGTTTCAAAATCATAACACGGCGCGGGTATTTTATATGAATGTATCTCTGAAGGGAACCGACTGTCTTCAGAAAAGTCTCGATGGCATTTTCATTTGATTTGATAAAGTAGCATTCATGAGCGGAGCTGCTTTGATTACAGCCGTTACCAGGGAAACCGCTAGTTTTATCACTCTAAAAGCGCCTCCTGCTGGCAGACAGTCAGTTTGCATTTTAAATAAGCCCGTCTCCAGCAACATTTCCAGTTTTTGTTGTTGTTCAATTTTTTTTGTTTTCTGCAGCGACTCGGGAGCACTTTTCATATCTTTTTTTTTCTGGCTGAAACACATTTGTTTCAATCTATAAAAATAATCAGCCTACAATACCAGTCAAAAGTTTTTGAACATAAGATTTTTAATGATTTTTCTTTAAGAATTCTCTTCTGCTCACCAAGGCTGCATTTATTTGATCCAATATTTTTATTTAAAATTTGCTTCAGGATTCTTTGATGAATAGAAAGATCCAAAGATCAGCATTTATCGGAAATAAAAAATGTTAAAATTGTAACACTATTCCATTCAGTACAATCTGTATTATTTTTTTGTGAAAGAAATTATAGGAATTAATACTTTTATTTAGCAAGGATGCTTAAAATTGATCAAAAGTGATGATAAAGGCATTTATAATGTTACAAAAGATTTCTATTTCAGATAAATAGTGTTCATATCGATATCGGAAGTATATCGTATCGACCGAAATTAAGAAATATATCGTGATATAAATTTTGGCCATATCGTCCAGCCCTAGGAATATGTTTTATTAAATATGCCAAATACGATGATATACCATACAGTCATGCTGCTCTCAGCTATGAAATATATTCAGAGAAGAGAAGGGGTTTAAAAACAGAAGCAAAACGCTATATCGGTGTTTCCTGAACAACTTTACTCAATCTGTCTGCTAATATCACATTTTTTTCTCTCTCTAAATTATCACTTTACATCATTTCACCCTTCGTTTTGTGGTGGAAATGACATTTTGAACATTTTTGGAACAAAACAGCAGACTCCTATATCTTGCTAAGGATAATTTCATAGCTAGCATTTTATGCATCCTACATACACAAATCATATTTTCACAACTCTTTGCATAATTTGACAAAATTACAGCTTATGACACAAAAACACGACAGCTTCATTTTCTACACACATAACATGCCTCATATTTCACCTCAAGCATATCTATAGCAACACTGGAGTGCATAGTAACTATTAAGAAATCATTTTTGATTGAAATAAAGCTGAAATCAAATATAATTTAAAACTTATATGAAAAACTTAAACAAAAATGAGAAATAATGCATTGGCAACTAATTGAAATAAAATGACTAAGTTAAAGAACTAAAATTACTAAAACTAAACTCAAAATAAAGCTAAACAGAAATATATATATATTAAAAAAAAAACTAAATCTAATAAAAATGACAAATCTACACAAAAACACTAAAAGAATACTGAAAATATAAAAATTAAAACTAACTAATATATTACTAAATACTACAATAGTATATAAATAATACTTAAATAACACTGATCCACTGGTACTGATGTCTGCTTGGTAACAAAGTACACTTAACTTTAATGTTCACTATCTTTAATATATTTATTAGGTACAAAATTGTTAATTGTGGTGGAAAAGATCACAAATTGATAAATAGTTTTTCACACAATAAATATTGAAATGTTTATATTAACTTGTTGAGGATATCACAGTTTTTTTTAAAGGGTATATTTTAATATGATTTGTATGCTATTTCAAATTTCAAATCTGACTCTGGGACAAGAGTGAAACAATAAAATGAATAGATACAATATACTCATATATAAAATAAATAAAATGTGTTGTAATAAAAATCAACTCAATAGATAAAAGTGCCAGCACTTGAAGAAACACCAATTAAGGTCACAGTGTGCTCTGCTCTCTGTAGCTGCACTGTACCAGAGTTGCCACCCTCATGCTCTGACTAATAGATGCTAAAAGCTCCATAAACAAACATGTTTATAGAGCACGATTGCTCGGCAGAGCCATTTAGAGGAATTTAACTGAAGTGCAGACTTGGCCTGCCTCATTCAATTTTTAGAAGCACGACAAAACATCACATATGAAGAGACACAGCATCCCTAGTTCACAGGTCAATTACAGATCAATGCGCCCGACTATGAGGAAAAGAAAACAACACGGCGGTAAGCAGCAGGACAGTTGGCACATCCACTGCACAATTCACCGGATCCAATCCAGTTGCTTTTGTTCTTTTCAAGGGAATGTGTCTGAACGGATAGTGAAAGAAATGCCCAGCAGGTGTATCCTGGGATGTTTTTAAACCATACTGAAGGCGTTCATATGCTCCTGGTGGGCAGAGCTCGTTCTAGCCGAATAGGGAGTAAGTGTGTCAATACCTAGGGATGCCGGCGAGGTAGGCGATGAGTCTGCGGAGATCCTCGTGTCGTATTCGGTCATGGTTGGTTCGTGATGGGAATGTTAAAACTGGACCGCCGCGCTTGTCCCTGCCCCCTGGAGAAATAACAATGCAGGAGTGCAAAACATTAAATCAGCTGGTAGAACACGAAATAGGCTTTACTTTTTGAAAATGCTTCTCATATCCCATTATCCCAACATCAAAAGCTTTGCATCCAATCATACTCTGTATTTTGGTGCACATTTACCTGTCACATGGGTAAATTGGTGTTTTATGTCATTATCAGACTATAGTAGATGGCATAAGAAACAGCAAATAGCACAAACAAGAACTAATCTAAAAGGGCAGGAAGCACAGTCCATTCAATATGTGAAACACAGCCTTGTTTTCATGCCAAATTACGTCTACTGACTAAAGCCTATAGTCTTAAAACAAGACCATGACTGAAAACCACTGTTGCTGTAAAAAGCAGCATTGCTGGACTGGAGAGTCTGTTTCAAAACCTGCTTGTTGACACTATCAGGCAATCAGTCATTACCAAAACAATCTCATCACCGTTAAATCAAGTCAGTGTTCTTCAGCACAGTGTCTTCAGAGAATACTGAATGACAGCGTAGACCGTTTTTCTGAGTAACTGTGACATAATTCAAGATGAGACCCTGTTACATGATTTGATATCATAACTTACCAGCTCTGTAAATCTCTCTGAATGACTCAGCTGCTGTTCACTTTTCAAGTGGTTAGACGCTTGAAATAAGTCTCTCTGAAAGAACTTTGTGTCTGGGAAAAATGTTTGTAAGAGTGCTAAGGGAAAAATGGACTGAATAAACCTAACTTTAAGTTCAGAAATCTTTACATTTATGTACAATTTAGTTTTATTCAAATGAGTCGAGATCAATGGGTCAGGATGGCCAAGTAGTCACACATAACCAACCAGCAGACTAGTGAGGCTGACTAGCTTACCTAGATTTGTTTTTCTAATTCATTTAATTTCTAATAAAAACTGTCATCATTTACTCGCGCTCACGTCATTTCAAATTTATATTTTTTTCTTCTGTGGAAAACAGGAGAAGATAATTTTAATAGTTTTTGACCATACAATGAAAGTCAATGAGGTCCAAACAACTTAAGCGACAAGCGACTGTGCTAATTTCTCATTTCTCAACGCTAATGAACTTGGGTTTGGTGAATGGCAAAGACCTGGGTGATTCAAGGAATTGTTATTGGCAGTGTTGGGGAAAGTTGCTTTTAAAAGTAATGCATTACATTTACAATATTGCTTTACTCCCTAAAAAAGTAACTAATTGCGTTACTTAGCTACTTTTTATGGAAAGTAATGCGTTACATTACTTTTGCATTACTTTTTCTCATCTGGGCTGGGCTTGCTAATTTGTTTTTAATATAAATTCTGGACTGTATCAAGCATAGTATGCAGGAGAAGAAAGTTCAACACTCTTCAGCAATGAAACAAAAAGAAAGAAAAACAAATGTCATGTTTATTTTAAGTCATTTTTGCTTATTACTATGGCTGAATTGGATTATCGAAGGTCGGCAGCAAAGATATTGATCAATAAAATGGGATTAAATGCATAAAAGATATTTGTGTTATTTAATACATTTAATTATTGCAGATTTGCATTGCACTGTTTTCATTCATCTTGAGGAATACTGAATCTGTTTTTGTGCAAGTGAGATGTGTAAATGCATGTTCACATTTAGTCTAGAACTACAGTAACATCATGTTCACACAGCGCCTCTGCATTTACTCCAGATTTCTCTCAACATGGGGACAGGAGAGCTGTCAGTCAATGAATGGGAAAAAAAGTAACTCAGATATTTTATTGTAAATTAAAAAGTAATGCGTTACTTTACTAGTTACTTGAAAAAAGTAATCTGATTATGTAACTTGCATTACTTGTAATGCGTTACCCCCAACACTGGTTATTGGTATAAGCAGTGGTTAAAATTGTATTCTGATGTATTTGTGGAGGTCTACATTATCTTTACTGTTGAATTGTTGGGTAATTCAGCAGTAAAGATAATGTAGGCATTACATGCATCACAATTCAACTTCAACCACTGCTTTTACCAATAATAATTCCTTGAATCACCCAGGTCACAGTCATACACCAAACCTAAGTTCATTAGCATTGAGAAATAAGTAATCAATGTGTTGCTCCCACTGATCCTCCTCTCATGGCTCCAGGTTGTGTTACGAAGTCAAAATGCCTCAACTCCAGCACAACAAACTCACTGAGCGGCTGGGATATCCATGAGGATTTTCTCCAGCGAATGTGCCGAATCTCACTAATGGAGTGTGTTTGTAATAGGATAATCCTTCTTATCCTCTGATGTTCAGGAATATAAATAAATAAATTGCACATAACTGCATGTATAAGCAGAAATCACTGGGTGTTCACACTTAGGGCTCTCTGCAGGTTCAGTTCTTCTGCTCCGTTCTTTAGTTTTTAAGCACACTCTCATGCCTGTTGATTGTGCTTGTTGTTGTATCTTGGGACATGTGTGTGATGGTTACTCATCCCTATGGAGACACAGCCTATGTTTCCGAGTCATTTTAGTGCTGGTCTGTTAGTTGTATGACTAAAAGAGCCAAACAGAAGCTCAGAGAGCGAGTTAGAAGGAGACTTTTCCAGGGGCGCATTAATGCATGGGCTTCAAGGGGCTGAAGCACAGGGGCCTACACTGGAAAGGGGCCCACTGGCTGCAGGGAAATTATATTTTTTGAATAATTATTTAAATGGGAGTTTGCAGCAGTGACAACAGCGTTCTGTAAACAAACTCACACACTCATTTTTAGCGATGCCCTGGTTGTAGTAGCCTATATAGTGAATGGCTCAGTTTAGGTTCCCCCCACACAGTTTGTATAGTTGGTATGTCCCACGTGTTCCATCGATATACTGTAAGCAGAATGTACAATGCATTCACTAGTAAATAACCGCAACACGAGAGTATCTTTATGTAAACATGCAGATTAACAGAAACACAACACTGCTGTGTGAAAGGAACTGGACCGGACAACATTCTGTAACGTCATACAGTGAGAGTTCAGTAACATGCTTGGATGTGTCCATTTTAAATCCGGGTCTCAAATAGGGCTGTGCGATATGGACAAAAAAAACCTATCGCGATTTCTTTGATACATTTTGCAATTTCGATTTTAATCACGATTTTGACACACACACACATGCTTTACAGTCATTAATGCTAGGTCGGGGGCGCGGAAAATCGTGCTATAAAGCGATTTAGAAATCGTGCAAGCTCAAATCACGATTTTATGACGATTTCGATTAATCGCACAGCCCAAGTCTTAAAGTCTCTATTAATAATATAATAATATATATAATAATAATAATTAATAATATAAATAATATAATATAATATTTTGTGTGATTTATGGTGTTTAAATCATACCTGTAAACTCACATTTCAGCCAGGATAGTTTTGATGGCATTTTCCTTTCATATTACCTCCGTATAATGCCCGTAATAACGTAGTGTTTACTTTATGTAACGGCTAAATAATTCTGCTGTTCCACAAGCACCACCTTGTGGCAAATAGTGAATTTGCATATTTGCTTATATTCACATTTGACGCAGAACAGTGTTGTGAATGTTAACTGGCATATTAACAAGACAAAAAACGAAATTTGACAAATAATTGTTAGAAAGTTTAAAAAAAGAAAGAAAGAAAAAAGGTTTTCTGGGGTCGGGGGGGCCTACTGTAATGCTGTAGCCCAGGGGCCTTTGGTTATCTTAAGGCGCCCCTGGACTTTTCAGTCGAAGTCAATTTATGGTCTCTGTCAGGCCACGATGACACACCAACTAAAAATATTTTAGGAAGTTACAGTAATATTCAGTAAAAGTTATTTTGGGTCAAAAACACATGGTCCTGTGATTGTGATAAAGGGTTGTTATAATTGAAATAAACCTGAAATAAAATAAATATGAATATTAGAACTTAACCTTAACAACAACTAAAAAAAACACATTTTAAATGTTGCTTTGGCAACTAACTGAAATAAATTAAGGACTAAAATTGATAAAACTAAAATAATAATAAATTAAGCATTAAAAACAAATGACAAAACCACATAACAATATTACAAACTTTTACAAAATGATAAGCTAATATTAAAACAGAAAATCTAAAATTAAAGCTAATTCAAAATATTAATAAATACTACAATAATATATAAATAGGTCTAATACTAAAATAACACTGATGTGATGCAACATGTTGTCTAATTCAAGTAATTTCCTGAGCCTATGGAAGCTTTTTTTACCTTTTTAAAAACAAATAAAATGAAAATTGCGACTTTACAGAATTGCAGCTTTATACACCACACTTATCTTTTAAATTTGTTAGTCTGAGATGGAAACCGGCTTTCATACTATGCTTTTGGAATATTCCTGTATACAGGTAATGAACATTTTTCAATTAAACTAAAACACTTGCTATAGTGGAAGTATTGAAGGCACACACTCTGTACAGTATGTTATGACCACTAGACAACCAAATGGACAACACACCTGACAAGAAGGCCACTTTTTCTTTTAAAATGGGCAAAACTTCCATCGCCTTCATCTCTTCATTCCTGCGAAATCCTGAAAAACAAAACAACAGAACAGAATTTAGAGCCCATGCAAGTATATCATCATCAGAGCTGTGGTCTAGCGGTTAGCAATAGCATACTGTGAGCTAAGGTGCTCAAATGGGAAATTTGAGTTTGCAGCTGGTCCATTTAAGTCCCATGAATATCAATTTCACATTCTCCTTTTCATATTCTTTTACATATATTTAACTGAATGTAAAGACAGTCCAGACTCCAGAAACATCATCATTTCTTCTTCTGTTCTTGGCATGAGCAGATACCGCCTCGAGCGCTGGACCTCGTTCAAGCGCTTTGCATGATATCAGCAGCAACCTGGATGAAGCATCACTTCTGTTCGTTTGTTTTTATGATTCACAGGTTTGAGTTGACTAGGTTTGGCGAGGCTGTGCCAAAGCCGAGTTAGTCATGCATAGCCAGACTGACTTTGGTCTCTCCGAACGCCTAGACTCACAATCACGAAAACATAACCTTGCTTGGATTATAGGGATGTAACGATTCACTCAACTCACGATTCGATTCACGATTTTGATTTCACGATTCGATTCGCTTTTTTTTTTGTTTTTTTTTTACAAAATGAGATTTAAGACAAATTATAAATTAAATGTGTCCTTTTATTATTGCTTGGACAAAATGCTACACATTTCTTTGTCAAATTGAAATATAACACTATAATAATATACTAATATAGCACTTGCATATTATTGCTCTTTTGTTGGTTTTGATTGCTTCTATTGTCCTCATTTGTAAGTCGATTTGGATAAAAGTGTCTGCTAAATGACAAAATTTAAATATAATGTAAATGTAAATAACAAAACTAAATTGAAATTTTAAAACAAGCCCCAAATCAAATAAATAAGTAACACAAATAAAATAAATCTCTTCATATAAACAAAATAAGGCTTTGTCTGTGCTCTTTCCATTTAAAATTAGAGGCAACTACTGCATTTTAATCATGATCCAAACAAAGATGCTGCATACATGCAACATGAGCAGTTTTTAATCTAAATTACATTGTATAATTTCGAAATTTGAAGCAAAAACAGAATGGTTTGACTTCAATTTTGTGAAACTATAAATAAAAATATCTGCATGAAACAGCGGACAAGCTGAATGAGACGCAGATTCACTCTCTGCCAGCAGGTGGTGCTTAACCTGTTTCCTGGTTTCCGCTGTAAACAAAGCAGCACTGCACATATGAACTTTAATATGCATTATACAGAGGCAAGAGGAAAAGGAAATAATACATCTAAACATTTCTAAATTCCCCTCAGACATGGATTCTTATAAACTCCTACCCCTAAATGAATCGCGATTTGTTTAGCATCTCAACCGATTTGAATTGTCACATATTTGAATCGATTTTCAACCGGCTCGCGGTTAATCGTTACATCCCTATTGGATTACATAATTTACTTTTTCCCCTCTCATTTCTTGCCTGGGGTAACTGAAGGAAATAATGTAAATACAAAATATGGTATTACTTTGTGATCTACGAGTATCCATTTCAGAGCAGGACAAATGCTGGAAAACTCGGACATGGACATGGATGTTTCAGTTGAGACATGCTGTCTTTAATTCCACTCCAACCATCCCTCCATCCCAGGGCTGCTAATTAAGCATGAAATATGGTTGAAGTAGCCGATCCCTCCTACACAGACACACACAGCTGAGAGACAGAAATGATGTC
Organism: Sinocyclocheilus anshuiensis; assembly: GCF_001515605.1. Lineage (NCBI taxonomy): Eukaryota > Metazoa > Chordata > Actinopteri > Cypriniformes > Cyprinidae > Sinocyclocheilus > Sinocyclocheilus anshuiensis. The sequence continues at coordinate 2,369,030 of NW_015544192.1, read as the reverse complement.
ATTTATCCATTTTCCTGCAATGCTTCCCTGTGGTGTCTCAGCGCCACTCGCTGTACAAATGAACACCTTTCTCTATGTCACTCTGCCTCTTCGCCTCCCCTTCTCTTTTTTTCCCATACATCCCACTGGAAGGTTTGTTTTTCCACCACTGCTACTGTGCACATCAGGCCACGTGATCTAATAAAAACATGGAAGCTTCTGCAGATTATTTACAGATTATTACAGGAATATCTCATCCAAAAATGTACAAGATGTCAAATTATTCACCCTTATGTCTTTTGAAACCTTATGACATTCCTCTGTGGATGACAGGAGTTATTTACAGCAGAATGTCCAAGCTGCTCACATTTAAGCAAAATGTTCAATTAACAATTTTTTTTTTAAACCAGGTACTAACAGAAATCTACCATATGGCTTCAAAAGTATTTAGAATACAAAGCATGAATTGTGTGGACCACTTTAATGATGCATTTAAAATCCCTAGTCCCAATCCATTTTTATTGTATGGAAAAGAGCAGCTGAGACGTTCTGCTAAACCTCTTCTTTTGCGCTCTGGGGGAGTCATACAGGATTATATAGAGTTATAGATGAACATTAAGTTGTAATATTATATATTACAATTAATATTTATATTCTTCATGATAATAAATTATTTATATAATAAACATTAAGTAATTTGTTATCATTTATAATTTACATACACACAAGTTAACAAATGGCATCGAGTCATAACATACAAAATAACAATGTTTAAACAAAACAATGCAAAAAAGGGAAAGATTTATATGATAATATAATATTTAATTTTATTCCTATTTTAAAAATGATATGAAAATAAATATTATGTTTTTTAATTATTTATTTTAAATACTCCTGGAATAAAACAACTGGAATTGGAAAATTTGCAATATGCTGGGTAAAAAATAGATATGACAAGGCAATTTTGAGTAGTTTTCTCCAGGACAGAACAGTTAGGATAAACCGAACAGAATTACCAGTAATGGTTAAAGGGGTCATATGATGCGATTTCAAGTTTTCCTTTCTCTTTGGAGTGTTACAAGCTCTTGGTGCATAAAGATCTGTAAAGTTGCAAAGACTAAAGTCTCAAATCCAAAGAGATATTCTTTATAAAAGTTAAAGAGTCAACCACGCCTACCTAAAACGACTCGTTCTAACACGCCCCCACATATCTACGTCACTATGTGGAAATATTAGAATAATGCCGCCCAAATGTGCACGCAAAGAAAGAAGGCGTGGTTTCAGGAACAGCAGTAGTGTTGATGCAGCCATGTCAGTGAGACGCTGTGTGATTCAGTGCGAAAGCAAAAGCACTTTATTTGGCCTTCCGGAAGTAGATGCAATTAGGAATCATTGGTTAAGATTTATTTAGAACAGAACAGCACAACCCAGATGTTCGAATTTGTG
>NW_015544192.1:2364492-2367200 GCF_001515605.1 Sinocyclocheilus anshuiensis | reverse complement strand
GTATTTGAAAAATAATGTGTTTTTTGAACATTAAAGCATGTCAACATATTCTGTTACACCAAATACACAAAATAATGATCTTTAAAACAGCATCATATGACCCCTTTAAATGTGGAGGCTGGGAGAATAACAGACAGTGCTACCGGTCAGACGGGCTGAGTTTCAGTAACAGCACGTTTTTCTCTAAACCCCGCTGAGCACCTGAGAAGACCAGGGTTTAGGTTCTCTTCCGTATCTCGGTATCTGTTTGCATGCATGAGTGTGAGAGGAAGAGAGCCCACACTCTTCCCTCAGAGTCTGAGAGAGACAGGTCGCGGTACGGTAGGGCAAATGAGGTTCTCCCTTCTGCAGCTGGATGATGTAATGGTGTGTGTGTGTCTGTATGTGTGTGTAAGTGAGCTCCAGTGCAGTCAAACAGGAGAGGGTGAAGCACATTTAATAACGGTTCACAATATGACTCCAATGACTGAAGTGATAGTCATCTGAAATCACAGATGCGCTTCCCTTGTAGTCCATAGAAACAAAAACACACACACACACACACACACACACACACACACACTAGCTAAGTGAAATCATTCCATACTTGCATTATACATTTATTTATAACCCACATTCTAAAATCCTATATATTTTGTATTTTAAGAATAAAATTTATATTCAATAATAATAATAATAATAATAATAACAATACATTTTATTTGTCCAAATTCTAAAACCCTATACATACATTATTTTTAGAATAAAAATTATATTTCATTTAACTATAATAATAATAATAATAATAAACTGATTTATTATTTTAATGAATAAAATTATTACAGTTTTTTTTTTCAAATGAGGACACCCATTTGAGCATCCTCATTTGAAAAATCTCAGCTTCTAGATTAAACTATAGCTAACACACACACAAGGTTACAACCTGCACAAAACTAATCATTCTAGGTTTAAATTGGGGTTTCCGCAAGGCTTACAATTTCATTTATCGCATAAAGATTTTACATTAATCTACTCATTTCCTCACCAATGACAGAAGACAAAGAAATGACCTCCATCTCACATCTGAAGTGCTCCATACAGGAGATGACCGTCACCGTTCCCAACGTATTATCTCACCAAAATGAATCCCATTTCACAGCCGTGCTGCTGTCCTTCAAGCTTTGCATGCAGGGTAACAGGATATTTCACTAACGTCTAAATCCCATCATTTTAGCACCCAAACCACAGAAATACAACAAACCACTTCAACAAATAGAGACATTACACTTAGAGAAAATCAGACAGCTATTCTTTTCCCAGAGCTGGAAGAGCTCTAAACGTGGTTGGGAATTCACAGTCTGTGGAAAAAGAACTAAGGAATCTGGGGAAAAAATAACATGAGCAGAAGGGAAACTTCAAAAGGACACTGTGGTATCCATGAACTGTTCTTTAGTGACAGGAAGGTGAATCGTGGGGGAGTTTTAAGGTCACTCAAAGCAAACGTTTAAAAAGAAGGAAGAACGTACACAGCCATAGAATCAATCTGTAACAGCGCATCTGTAGGTTCCTCCAAACTTAACCTTTCTCACTCTCACAGATGATTATTTTTCAGGGCTTATCAGGTATCAGAAGAGAACAGACAGCAAAACATAGCCTCTGTGTCCAGGTAATATGTTCCTGATCTTCCCAATACTGAAGAAGTAATGACCCAAGATAACAACAGTAACTTCAGACAATCTGAAAGCGGCATCGCTTCACATTTACCGGCAACAGTTTTCTCTACATCTAAACAGCAGAGCACCAGATTTCTGATAAATGGTAGCAGAGCGGCCACACGGATCAACACTACAGTGGTGAGATGATGCAGAGAGAAGAAGTGAACAAGAGAGACAATGTAATGGATGTAGAGAGCAGAAAGGAAACAGCGAGTTATTAAATGAGAAGAGATTGTTTTTTGAACAAGAAAGAGAGAGAGAAAAAAAAATTAGAGAAAGACCAAGAAAGACACTCATATATGACTTGTAATGTAAACTATTTAAACATCAAGGTAGTATTTATTGCACTGCTTTTTATACAGAAAACGGTTATTTTAAATTGTAGTAATATTTCACAATATTAGTTTTTATTGTATTTTTGACCAAAAACATTAAAAAAATCGACCCCAAACAGTAAAGCATAAATTAATATACAACAATTATTATAATGATAATTACAATGATTATTATCTTCTATTGCCTATTATGACAATGAGAATTTGTGTGAAATGTGCCTGATTGCATGAAAATGTCAAAATGCAAAAATTGCCCTAATAATAGCTTTATATCAAAATACAATTTCTTACAACTCTTATGATTTATTTTAACTCTGGAGTGAAATGTGGACATGTTTGTGAAATTCACCCAAACATCAGCTAAATATATATTCTGTTAAGATTTAGCCTATATGTATTACTCATTAACAATACACAGAAATGTGCTATTGTACATTCATAACTACAACTTCAATTATGAACAAATACATGAAAAAATGCAATCATACGAGGCTGCAGATTGCTCTCGAATTTCCCCTCCCCATCACACTTCCTCACTGTGGGTCAGACTGAAGCAAACAAGGGTCAAAGGTTCAACGAGTATGTGCCTGTGTAGCAGCCGCTAATCGCATCACTCACTCTGCCGGCCACATTACGGAGCACATTAATGACACCCCCCCCCAATTCGTTCATTTCCTAC
>NW_015544192.1:2347557-2364302 GCF_001515605.1 Sinocyclocheilus anshuiensis | reverse complement strand
GTCCTGCTGAATGAACAGAAGACAAATAAATCTTGAACAATTCAGTGGCTGTAGTGGACTGAGCTGATGTTAAATGGCCTGCTACAGATTCAATTCCTATTTTGCTTCTATTCATTCAGGAATAATACATTTGGGCCTGTTGCAGTGTATAACATCCATCACTGAACAAATTTTATGAATCAATACTGGATTAAAATGAAGATTGCTATTAAATCATTTAATAGGAATGCATGTATGTAGTCATGTTTAAAGCAGACGGATAAGGTTTTAAATTTCCACCCTGTAGCCTGTAACCTCACAACAGTTGGGTCAGATCAAATCACTTCAGCGCCGCCGACCTGCCTTCTTATTGGGATGTAGCTTGCATCTGAAGCTCAGCAATTAGCCTATTAACCTAAGGTGCTCCAGAGGATTGAGATATCAAGACGACCCACGTGACCTGACCCATCACCCTGTGAACAGCTGCAGAACCGGGTTAACAATAGAGCTGGTGAATGTGTAATCTACAGGCCACCGGTGGAATCGGCCAATACCGATCCAACACCAGCGCTATTTTTTTTCTACACTACTACAGAATATCAATACGGTGTTTGTGGAACTAATGGTCACTCTTTTAACCATTAAAAGATGGTTTGTTAAACGCAATCCACTAAATACTCACTTCCTCATTACAGAGAAAAACTACATTTGAATAAAAATATATAAGCTATGAAATTAAACTAGCTGACTGTATAATTTAGCAGCAAAAACAATATCTTGGAAAAAAAATCTTTGGTGCATATTATACAATTTAAACGTTTATTTTGTTAACTATTTGTATTCTTACAAAATACATTCATGAATATAAGATATAAATCATGAGAAAAAGAAAGGTTTCTAATAATCTTTCTGTTTGTGATAATTCCTTACTTTCTTAAACTAAAGTATTATAATGGGAATATATAATCTTGGAGAGAGAGTTTTATGCTGACTGTCATAACTGAATGTGACGTGCTGTTACAATACTGAGCGGAGAATGACTGACAGCTGCAGCAGAAGGAAGATGAGTTTCTGTAAACCTAAATTCTGTCCCTCACATTAAGATATGGAATGGCTTCAGATGATATAGCAGGGCTCCAGACTGCGAACATTTTTTCTGCCTGTGCGACTAAATTTTGTGTGCGGTCGCACTGGCGCGACCACCGCGCTGGTCAACTCATAAGCGCTGCAATTTCTGTTGCATATGAGTAACATCAAACGGCAAACGAAACTGAATGCATAACGAAACAGCGCTTAGAGAGTATACTCGCCGTGTCAGCACGAGCGCGAGGGTGCGCGCAGCAAAAATTACGCGCATATTGAAGAAACGATGGATGGTTTTCAAGCGAAAGTCAAGTAAAAGACCGCTTCTTAAACCAGAGTCAACTCATAAGCGCTGCAATTTCTGTTGCATATGAGAAACATCAAACGGCAAACGAAACTGAAAGCATAACGAAACAGCGCTTAGAGAGTATACTCGCCGTGTCAGCACGAGCGCAAAGCTGCGCGCAGCAAAAATGACACGCATATTGAGGAAACGATGGATGGTTTTCAAGCGAAAGTCAAGTAAAAGACCGCTTCTTAAACCAGAGAAGGTGAACATGCTGGTACCGTTTGTTTTACTTTTCTTTTTGTTTTTCATTTTTGAAAAACTTGTTATCTTTGCTGTTTAAGAATAACAATGAATCCATCTTTTGTTTTAGTCTTAAAAAAAATGAATGGCGCATAGATGTATGTAAGCAAAACAGTGACAACAAGATCTCGAATTTGAAAGTGAAAGCATCCGAAGCCCGTGGCTTAACACAGCAAAAGAGAAACTCCCATTCACAAAATTCAAATCACAAATTATACTACTGATGATAAAGAACGGGTTAAATGTTAACCACTTTTGTTTCCATATCTATAAACTATGATAAAAGTTAATCAGCATGCATTGAATGTATGAAAAGCAAACTGGTGCTCTTCTGTTTCTTTTGGTGTATGACTCCCCCTTGTGTCGTAAAGCACAAAGATCGCGGTTAAATAATCGCGATTAGACTGTTATTTAATTATCGCGACAGACCTACCGGTGGAGCACTGGGAATGTAAGGGATTCAAGAGGCAGATGACCAAGGTACACTAGGGGTGACCACCATGGAGCTCTGCACCATGTCCTAACTAGTATCAAACGAAAACAATGTCCTAACCAGCTATGGCCATCAACAACGAAGCTCGGTTTGTATTTAAGTCACAATGGGACAAATTAAAAAAAAAATTAAAAGGCTAACCCCATTTTCAAAACATCAAATCAAATCACTAATAATAATAATAATGTAATAAAATAAAAAATACATAATATATGAAAAAAAAATCATGAAATAAAATGACAACACCTGAAATACAAAACAAATACAACATAAAATAAAACAAAACGTCTCCTGCTTAATTGAACGGCATGCATTTTTTAAACGTTTAGTTTATGTCTCGATCGGAAACCATGATTTTGCTACTTGACATTGCTCATCAGATGTAGGAGGTATATGTGAGGAGATACTTTTATTAAAGAGCATCTGATTGGACAATATATTAGGTACATTTTACTGGACGAGAAAGACTGTATATTTTAAAATGTATACCTGTTAACGAATTGTGTCAAGTTCTAGGAGCACAACACCATGCAGGTGGCTTTGAAGCTAATAAAAAAATAACTAAAAGCCACAAAACTCCAATTTTGATTTTATGGGATCTTATACTGTATTTATCTTAAATGTATTTTATTTTCATGTACAGCAGAGCTCACAGAGCTCAAGCTCTTCTCATTGGGCCAATCATGTTGACACTGTTAACGTCATGAAGCACGTTTCCAAACAGGGTAACATGAACTGTGAAGGACTGAAGTGTACTTACAGTTGACAAACTGAATGAAAAGGTCAATTCAGCTTGCTGCATTACAGTCAATGCTGTGCGTGAAGCATGAAGAGAGAGTCTGTTAGCGTGAACACAAAGCCTGTTTTTCCTACTGTAATGCGATCAAGGGTGAGGAGCACTTCCAGTCTCTGTTCCCCAAGACAGCTGTTTGGGCTTTAGTGAGCATTAGAGACTTCTTCTAAAAACATTATTTTTTTCCCCTTAAAAAAAAAAAAGGTTATATATATATATTCTTCTTCAAACATCTGACTTTAGCATTATACTTGATTGTTCCTGTGTTGTCTGTTTTTGGTCTGCCTAAATTTAGTAGGACCCCCATAGAGGTCCAATGTGGTGCCCTGCTCTTTCCACTTCAACAAAGAAACAGAAACAGAGGGGAGTCGCACCCTCAAGACACAGCCTTTCTATTTCTGTCCTCCCTCTCCATCAGTCTGTCTGTCCTTTTTTCTCTCCTCCCCTCCTTTTCCATAGACTGTCTGCACATCTCACACCTTTTCAATCTCTTTTTTCTAGTTGTGATGTATGAACTTCCTATTCTCTATATACAGCAAGCTTAGAATAAAAGGCAAGCATTGTGTTATTCCTGCACTGTTTGTGCTATGGACATGAATAATACCTCAAATCATAGAGCTTGCTGATTACTTTTCTGAGCTAAATCAAAAAAAAAAAGTGATATCTTTTTAGTTATTTGATCTGATCACTGAAACCACTTGCAAAGGTAATCGGAAATGCAAGTGCAGGAACATTCAAACCAGCTTCCTCCTGTCAGGAGTACAACCTCAAACACTGACACATATGTGCACATTTAGGAAGAAAAAAATCAGACAACACTTCACTGATCCAGACAAATGTGTGTGATTAGGAAGACATCCAAAATGTGTCCCAGAAATGGACCGATGGACTAGTTGGTTGTTGGATGACTAGTTGAAAAAGGAGATGACAGCTTCTCTCCCTCCATACTGAGACTAGAACAACAATAGGTGATATTTAGATGAGAGAGATAAAAATAAAGAGCGAAGCAGTTAAAATCACTGTGGGGCTACAGACAATTATCCTATACAGACACATCAGGAGAGCAAACCTCAATGTGGAGGAGTAAAGATGCCATTATTCTTCATCAATGAGGCATTTGTCCCTAAATGGTCCCTATATAGTTTATATAATTACAACAGAAGCAGCATCCCATAACTATTCTGGTATAAAGCAGAAATTTGAAAAAACCTCTATATACTGTACCTATATGAACCGTGACAATAGATTTTTTATCATGTAAAATAATTTCAGACCTGCCACAAATATTGCCAACAAAATATGATTTTACACCCCAGGGTGTCTGTTATGAAAGGCTTGCTCAGTACCAAAACTTTGGCTTTGGTCGATACTAATATACAATCAATACCTTGATACAAACAGATAGTAATAATAAAAATATACATGAAACCTGTCTTGCACAGATAAAGCCCATCTTTAAATCAAGCAGGGTCACAGAATTAACACTTCTAACTTATTTAGCTCTATAGAGATTTACCTGGCAGCTGAATCAGCGTGTTGCCCATCTGTGTGTACTGCCACCTGTGGTTGTCCAAAAGTGACTCCACATTCCCGTTCCACCAGCTGGACAGTGAATCCGTATCCTCAACAACACCGCAGTGCAGGTACATGACTACAACTTCTGCCACTTCGAACTCAAAAGACTTAACTGGGATTCCTGAACTAGTCTTGTAGACCATGACAAGCATGAAATGTTCACCTCGACGTTCCTCAAGATGTAGTTCACGATAATTTCGCTCTGCGTGTTTAAGCCCCTGCTAAGAGTCATCTCTCCTGGATTTAGTGGAGAATAGGCTTTGTCCAAGACTGTTGCTAATCTTAATACTCAACAGAGTGAGTTTGAACTGAGAGGGGTGGGCTGTCACATCCCAACAAATTAATATAACATTTTTAAACTAGGGCTGCACGATAAATCGCATGCGATATTTAACCTCGTCGGTGAACAACGGCTCTTTACTGATAAGATGCGCGTTAAATATCGCATGCGATTTATCGTGCAGCCCTATTTTAAACCACAGCAGGCTTTCCTCCAGGCTAAAAACACAAAAATCAATAAGCGCTCAACTCCAATGTTTAAGTATTTGAAGCATCGCTTTAAAGAAACACTCTCTTTCTGATTCACAAACTACACATGGTTTAGAAGAAAAAAACACAAAGAGGCAACTCAAGTAAGGTCAAAACAAATCTGAAATTTATTGTGAAACGAATGAAGAAATCGCAGAATCTGTTGATGGAGCTGAAACGACTGCTCGCACTAGAGGATTACACAGAAGCTGCTTAGAAAGTGATTAGCTCGAGTCTCACCTCAGGCCTTCTCCCTCAAGCCTGGCCACAACAGACAACAGAAGGCCATTATAAATTAAGAGACCTACACTATTGGACAGTGAAAACTGTCTTCTTGTATGACATTCGACTAATTAAACTGTACAAACAAATACTTATAGGATTCAGGGTTAAAACAGCAACACAAATAGAAATGCACCAATATTCTGGCCGATAATGATAAGCCTGATGTGGACAATAATCACTAAATATTAATATTCTACTTTTTTATATATTAAAAATGAATTAAAACCAAAAAACAACAACAACAAATTAAAAAAAATGTGAAAGTACCATTGTTTTAAATGGTACAAGTGAATTTAGGCATCACAACACTATACAGTAAAAAAAAAAAAAAAAAAGCATGATGAATGATTCATTTTGTTGATGCTGCATTGTAAAGGGTGTTGTCTAACTCTGAAATGAAATAAAAGAAGTGGAGAAAGTAAGTCGTCGAATTCAAGAACAGCCTGTTCCTCTTTCAATATAAATGCAGAAAAAAAAAAAAATGTTGTTTTTGTGTTTTTTGGTCACACACACTTGACCAAATCTGCTAAACAAAATACTTTCAAGGTGTCTACTATACAAAGAGTCCCAATTCTTTAAAGACATTTAAATAAATAAAATGTATGTTTGCATGGCATTTTGTAGGACTCGTGTTAGGAAGCTCATTGAGCCCCACTGCTGAGCATAATAAGGCACCTGAACATAATCATCCAGTATGAATGAATAAAACAGAGGAACAATATCACTTGTATTACATGCGTGTTTCTTATTGTTAAACAAACATATCAGGTTTTCCATGTCTACTTCTATTTAATTAAAACCCAACAGGCTCTTGCAAAACAATTAAATCTTCCAGACTTTAAAAAAGCTGAGATGAGTTTAGTTGGACCTCCAGAAGGGTGCGTGTCAGGGAGTAACATGACTCACTGTGCCCTGGTCATTGCTTTAGACTAGAGCATGCTTCATCCTGACATTAGCATTGAATTTGAGAGCACACCGCTGGCTTTAAACCACAAAGTCCTCTTCTGCTTCAAGAAATGGTCTGGAGCAGTTCAGAGCTCGCACACGCACTGGACGTTAAAAGTAAATTAAGAGGTCAAACATTGCCTGGTGTGTGGCTGTGCTTTATCTCAGTGAAATCACTCATCCAGACCCAACACGAGCTGAAAGTTTCAGTCACAACAACATGAGCCGCTTATATCTGTCAAATGCATCATGTTTGCACAGTGACCTATATCTCTGTCCAGCCTGAGAGAAAAAATTAACTTGGATGAAAAAGATGAGGGATAACAGAATCCATTTGGGAAGGAATGTATGTCAAAGCACTAATCTGACAGGATTTGTTTTCAAAATAATTAAGATATTTAGTATTAAAATAATTGTTATACAGTATACAGTTACAGTATTCAAGAAAGGTCCAAATAGGTCCAAGAGCTGTTTACATTCCATAAAATGCCACAAAACCACACACAAATAAAAGATAATGTACAAAGAAACAGGACGTATTTGTTGGGACATGTCACCTTTCCTTGGAAAACCGCATCTGTAAACACACATCATCACCTTGTAAAACAACTTCAGTTGTATTCTCTTCTTGTGTTCAACCCTAGCGAATAAAATCAGACTCCCCCATACGCTCACATGCTGTATTACTGTCCTTCCTGACCACACACACTCCAACGACTTCTGTTGCCATGGTGATAGGCCTGTACTCTACATTCCTGGGATATTTCAGGAAAAGGAAGTGTGAGAATTCTTCAGATTTTCTGTGATGAGTCATTTGCTTTAGGAAGCAGCGGTGAGCACAGTCGTTCATCCATTCACTGGGCCTACAAACATACCCTCAAGCTTAAGTTAAACATTACAAAGTCTATGGTAACCACATTTTTAGACTTAAATAACAGTAACACCATCATAAAGTAACATGGGACCGCTTATAAAATAAAAATGCCATTTTGATTAACTTTATTGTTCATTTATATAATTCTAATATTATCATTATTACAATTTAAAACAACTGCTCCCTATCAAACGGTCTCTCCTGCTGCATTTAATTATGGGGAGCTCCTGGCAGTGGAAGATCGCTGAGCAAGCCTTCCCCTGCAGCCATCCGGTGGATTAAAAAGAGCAAATTTTCTGAGCAAATTTCACTGCGACGTTGTTAATGTCACACCGTGAGTATGGCTCATGCAGGGAACCCCTGCATGACACAGAGAGGCATGCTTGCCTAGGCAGCATCCACGCTGAGGCTGCGCTCACTGGGACTGAATGCTCTCACTGCGAGAGCATGAGTCTCACTCTTCTTCGCTCGCGGATCTCCTTTAATGAAAGAGGTCCTCCCTGGCCTGCTCACCCGTTTCCTCCCTCCCAGGAGCCTTGGAGAAAGAAACAGCAGAGCATCGGGGTTCAATCGGGCTCGAGTGAACTCACGCCGGTGCAAGGCCTGTGTGCTTCACTCTCCCTGCAACACCTTGAATCGCCTGTGAGGATCAGCTTGATTTCCTTCGGCAGATCTGAGGAGGAAGTTGTCGCTGATGAATGTATGTCATTGACAGCTTCTGACACATACGTGTTCAGGCGAAGATCCTGACACTCTCCATTCATCTCAACCAACACGGCCCAGTGCGAACAGCGATCTGATCTGTGTTCTCACCAAGGCTGTAGAGGATCTCGGCCTAGATTGGTCGGCTCCGGAAGAGCCCGCCTGCAACCTTTTAGACGAGTGGTACCTGAAAGGACCTCGTCAATGTTCTTCTCGCCAGCGGCCCACCCCGTTATTCCCGGAAGTTCACAGCAACCTCATCGGGACGTGGCACGCCCCCTATTCGGTACATGTTAACTCCTCCCCTTCTGCTGCTCTCACCACTGTTGACAGCGCTGAAGAAAGATGATATGGCAAGCTCCCCCCCTTGAAGAGGTGGTCGCTGTGCATCTGTCCCCTCCATCGGCCCTGGGGGTAAAAGCCCATGCAGTGCATCCATCTGAGCCCTGCAGGATGACATACGCTCTAGCAAATAGATCTTATTCAGTAGCTTGCCAGGCTGGCTCAGCGCAGTATACATTGGTGGCGCTACAAGTTTTCAGGCAAAGCTTCTCCGCAATATTGATGAGTCTGGCCCAAATCCTGATGACTTTAAAGAGCTGCGCACAGCGAACGACCTGGCTCTGCACACTACAAAGGCCACTGCGCAGGCCATTGGAAAGGCCATGGCCAATTTGCAAACTTTGCTTGCAAAAGGAGCTGTGGAGATGGATCCTCTAGCGAACAGCGAGATAAGCTTTTACAGCCGCTACTTTCTTGTTCCCAAAAGAGATGGCAGGCTCAGGCCTATTCTCGATCTCCGGCATCTGAACCATATGCTTATGAAACGGCCGTTCAAGATGCTGACTTGCCCCGGGATTTTTTATCGGGGGATCTGAAAGACACTTACTTTCACATCCAGCTCATCACAGACCGTTCTTGAGATTCGCGTTCAAGGGGGTGGATAATCAATATTTCAAAATTCTGATTTGGTGCTCAAGAAACATTCTTTATTATCATCAATGATGAAAACACCTGTGCTGTTTAATATTTTTGGTGGAAACTGATACTTTTTTCAGGAGTCTTTGAATAGTGGAATGGTATAGTGTAATAGCGTGCTGGTTTATAATGGCCACTTTTCATGTCCCATTCTACATTTTTTAATTGGGGGGGCGGGGGTTTGGGGGTCTAATGCTTGATTTAATCTTGATTAATCTTGAGTAATAAAAATTAATCTTGAGTAATTTACACTTAAAGAGTTGGAATCTCATGTTAAACATGACCATGTTTCAAAAACGACTTGGACGTATGACAGAGTATTTCTGCTGATGGAGAATTTCTCCTTCAGTTTTTTTTTTGAACATGGGCACTTCGCTCGGAAAAGCGCTTGCACACATCAACCAAAGTGCAAGTGCACCCATCAACATGCTTCATTCAGGTTACGGAAGTCGTCAGCAGCGCTGCACAGGACTTGCTCGAGAAGAATGTCTCCAAAGAAGTGTGTTTTTGGACGTGAGGGAAAGATAATCTTGTTCAGCTTACCAAAGAATCCAGCATTACATGAACAGTGGATGCAGTTTGTTTTTCTGGGACAGCAACGGTGTTGCACAAGTGTGTTTGTTTGTTCCCGTCATTTTGGTGACGAATGCTTTATAAACAAGCCCCAGTTCGACACTGGATTTACAGATCGTTTGATACTGAAAGAAGGAGTAATCCCAGCGATAAAAGTTTCTGGTCATGAGTCGGAACCACAAGCGGTAAGTAAAACGGCATCAAATTTCTGTGTTTTGTTAGCAACTGGCACGCAAGTGCTCACGACTCTTGCTCCTCCCACAGCACGCCTCCAGGAGCTCGGCTGTTTTCGGAGAGAATCGTAAAGCTGTATCTTTCTTTTATAAATCTAATAAAACTAAAAACTCTTCGGAGATATGAAAGATGCAATACTACCATATAGGTACTCAAGATTAACATGAGATTGGCCGAAACTGTGCGTGTTATGTCCCCTTTAATGAATACTCTAATGAAAGAAAAATTGGATGTGAATCTTGCAAAACTACGAAAAGACCTAGTTTGAAAAGACAATTAAGTTAAAAATGAAAATGAATGTGACTGTGGACCCAAGACACACTAATGGACAGGAAGAGTAAGAAACAAACATCGGCCAGCGCCTAAACATGCATGTGGACTTGTAGATTTGGTGACAGTGAGTTGACAGTGATGAATGCAGTTGTCACTGCTGCCCGTCACATTCGTGACACTGACAGACCTTCAGGCCTCATAAACTACCTGCAATCCTTCACTCTCACTCAAATGTGTCTGTTCTTTCTCACTTCAGTTCTCTGTTTACTGCTTGCTTGTCATACCTGCTTCTTCTAAATGATGAGTACTTCCCCACACGTCTTGTATATCTTGCTTTTCTCAAATTCCCTCATTTGATATGGTTGTTGTTGTTCTCTCATTTTCTCATGAAATTGTCATTTATCCACCATTCATTAGTCATCCACCAAATTTTAAAAACATTAACATTTTGATGGGAAAAAATATTTTATCTATTTCTTTCAGCTACTTCAGAAACATTTCTACTTTTAAAGGAAGATCATCTGGATTAGAAGTCGAGAAGTCGCAAAAACCACAAAAACAGAGACGTGACTGAGGATTTGGGGAGAGAAATGAGAGATTCCAATCAGTCCTCCAGAATAATTCATCCGATAATGTTCATTAAATTGAGTCACTGGATCACTAAACATGTACACTGCCTTTTTCACACCGCGAGAACGAATAAAAGATAAAGAAATTTCACTGACGGATAAAATTAGAGCACAACAGAAAATTTTCAACCCAATACAAAGCATCATTTGTATTTGTAGGGCAACCTTTGCTTGAAACATACAACTGCAAAGATGTGCACATTAATATCTGTGCATTTCAGAGGGCAAACATCTTTACATTTCATATCCATCTTTTTTCACTGCCAGAAAGCATTTGGTGTTGCTCTTTCATCTGTCTGCTCCCTGCCAGCTTTTCTGAGGTCAGGCCCCCTAATAACAGGGTAGAGAAAACCAGAAGCTCACGCAACACACAGAAGATCTTCTGAAAGAGAGAGACTGAAAAAGCAAAAAAAAAAACAGACTGGAAATATACAGTCATAATTCAAAACAAATTTATCTAATAATGACACTCTGCATGTGAGTGGGGGGAAATAATATTAGACATCTCTTCCTCAACATCTTATGAGAACCAGCAGACATCCCCCGACTGACTTTATGTTTTCTGTCAGGTATCTGACAGGTATCTATCTGGAGTGATAGTTCACCCAAAAATGAAAAGTCTGTCATCATTTACTCACCCTTAAGTTGACAGTAGCCACTGACTTCCATAGTATTTTCTTTTTCCATACTATGGAAGTCAATGGCTACCATCAACTGCTTGGTTACCAACGTTCTTCAGAATATCTTCTTTTGCAATAAACAGAAGAAAGAAAAAATCAAACAGGTTTGGAAGAAGTGGAGGGTGAGTAAATGATGACAGAATGTTCATTTTTGGGTGAACTATCCATTTAAGATGGGTTTGATTGATCATACATTCAGGCAACCCACAGACTAGTTGCTTTTTGAAACCGTGCGGTCTCTAATTATATTAATAACAATATCAGTTATATTAATTGAAAAAAGGATTCTTTAATTTTTTCTTTCTTTAACTTCCAATCCACCACTTCACTAGCTACAAGGTTCGTTCTTATTCTGGCCCTCAGAGCAGCACTTTTTATTTCAGAAGCTCATCAATCTCAATCAACCATTTCCCCACCTGAGCAATTTGAGGTCCTGACCTACAACACAAGCTGATCAGGACCTGAGCGGCAGCTCTACTTCTCTAGACCACCCATTTCACACTGCGCTCTTATAGTGCTCTACCACTCTGTCTTCTGAGTCATGTATTCCTTCTCAAATCCTCCTTTAATTCACTTCTTCTGGCCACCTCATCGCCATACTCTTGTACATAATAAATGCCTGTCCCTCACCCGTTCCTCCTCCCACCCAAATTCTGTCCATGTCCTATAATCATATAATCACACCTATGTGCTGTCCGACATCAAAAGAACTGGAAATCATTATGCCTTACAGATCGTCTGGTCTCTGTGACAATTTGAGGTCCATATAGGGCTATGAGAAGGTAATAAGAACCCAAACACCTTTTAAACATATTTAGTTTGAAATAATGTAGAAAGGGAGCCTAATGAGCTAAAATGGCTGCAGCTTGACAAACCTTTTCAAACTAATCATAAAAATGAGTGACTGGGTTAGCATCACACTCAGACTGACTGAGTTTTCCGTTATTGAAATTCCTGAACCTCCGTAATGACCGTTACATCTCAAAAAAGGAGGAGGAGACTAAACAGAGTTTAAAAAGTCCAACATGAGTGCCTAAACTAAGCCCTAATCCACAGCATCACATACTGTAATCCAGGGAGCCAAAACACTTTTAAGTACCTTATGTTGTACTATCCCACTTCCTTTTTTCCCCTCTTTTCTTAATTTAAAAGACAGACAACACACAACAACTTCAAATCTTCTAAACTAACAAAATACTCAATAAAACCACTTTTCACTTTAAGTGTGCATTATTATCCAATGTGTTTATTTTCATTTGTGCAAACCGGGTTTGCCTCTATGTTATAACATTTAAGTAAATGTTGTTTAGAATATGAATATCAATGTTACCTCAAATAACGCAGCTTGAGACAGGTGCACTATTACTTTTTTTTGCCTGGCAGACAATAAATGGGCCGCAAAATAAAATGTAAAGTAATTTCATTTCTTTAAACAAAACAAAACAAAATAAAAATGCAGGGCCACAAGCCACATTTAGGGACCAGAATGTCAATGATTTGGGACAGTTAGGAACACACTTGAAAGCTAGTAACACCCTAGTAACCACGGTTTGGCTGGTTAGCATGGCCCAGTTATCTTCTGCTGGTAGATGTTGCAAAAAACATCTTTCTCAATTTAAAATTTGCCATTTTTTTGGCAAACTGATTTTTTTGTGCAAGCAATACACAAACATATTCTACTTCATTGTATTACAGCAGATGTTTTATCACTTAAAAAAATTAAGTAATAAAACAAAATAAAATAATATAAAAGTGATTAGCCTCTTTGGTGCCTTGCATGTCACAAATCAAGATAAATCGCTAACTAGGTTTGAAACTGTTAAAATGCTAAAAACTAGCTTAATTTGGTGAATGTTGTGGAGATTTAAGTCTACATTCAGACTCATTAGAGCACTTTAACGTTCCGATCCAGGCATATCTTGTTTGGACAGTGATCTCCCGTGATTGTGATGTCAGAACAGCCTCTGAGCACATGTTTGTGTATCCGTTGGTCATGTGCTTTGCGGGTACTGAGAGGGGCCAAAGAGTCTTTGATGGGGTGGGTCATGGCATCTATTTATAGAAAGCACAGCTGCGGAACCCAAGCTACTTTTCTGTGTCAGAATGTTTGAGAGAGAATGTGTAGCCTATATTGTGCGATAAATATTCAATTGATAACATTACAATGCCTGAACTGATATGGGTTTGTCTAAAGCTGTATTTTGTACTGTGGTAAAAGAGCTGCAAGTGGTTCAGTCTCTCAATGGAAGCCATTTCGGATTAAATGTTTAGGGACAGCAGTTATTCTTTGGCACAGAGTCATGAATGCTTCCTGCAGGGGGCTCATGTTCAGAAACTGGTTGACAGAGAGAGGTGAGAATGTGAGAGATTACAGCAGCTGAGTCGTGCTGCTTCACCCAATAATCAAACAGACAGGTGCTCCATTAGCCAATCAGCAGCAAGCAGAGGTCAGCATGAACATGGAACCTTCAGATCAGTCAAAACAAGGGTATTCATGGTGTACAGCAGGGTTCCTCAAATCTTGCCCTGGAGGGCCAATGCGCTGCAGAGTTTAGCTCCAACCCTGATCAAACTCACATACCTGTGATTTTCTAATGATCCTGAAGACATTGACTAGCATGCTCAGGTGTGTTTGACTAGGGTTAGAGCTAAACTCTACAGGAAAGCGGATCTCGTGGGCCAGATTTGAGGATCCCTGGTGTACAGTGTGTAAACAATTAGGTGGGTCTCTGTTCCATCAAAACAGCTGATATCTTTGACTACAAATGACTCGCGCAACAAAACGCACAACTGAAACCAATCTATAATATTAAAGGAGTAGTTCACTTCCAAAAAATTTCCTACTCACCCCCATGTCATCCAAGATGTTCATGTCTTTCTTTCTTCAGTCACAAAGAAATTAAGGTTTTTGAGGAAAACATTCCAGGACTTTTCTCTATATAATGGACTTCAATGGTGCTCAACGGGTTGAAGGTCCAAACTGCAGTTTCAAAGCAGCTTCAAAGAGCTCTACACGATCCAAGCCAAGGAATAAGGGTCTTATCTAGCGACACGATCTGTCATTTTCTGAAAAAATAAAAATGTATATACTTTTTAACCACTAATGCTCATCTTGCATTAGCTCGACCTCACACATTACATAGTCACGTTGGAAAGGTCACGCATGACGTAGGCGGAAGTACCGACCCAGTGTTTACAAAGCGAACATTCAAAGAAGGTCAAACAACCTTTACATTAGGGCTGCACGATAAATCGCATGCTCCATCACGTGCGGGCTTTCACGTGGAGCAGCATTAACTACACAGAGCCGTTGTTCACTGACAAGCTGCGCAAAACATGCGCAGAATATGATCGTGGTTTTGCGCAGCTTGTACTCTGTTTTGTTTTGTGCAGCCCTATTTTACATAAAAAGGTAAAACAGCGATGTCAGATGATTTTGAAGTTGGAGGAGAAAAGGAGATGGAGTTTTTCGCCCTACCCTACCTTTTTGAACCAAAGTACACAGACAAAGAGCTAACCGCGTGTGACCTTTCCAACGTTATTACGTCATGCATGATGCGCATCGCGGAGCTAGTGCAAGACGAGCATTTGTGGTTAAAAAGTATATACATTTTTACTTTGCCTGATCGTTATGCTAGATAAGACTCTTATTCCTCAGCTGGGATCGTGTAGAGCTCTTTGAAGCTGCATTGAAACTACAATTTGGAACTGTTGAGCACCATAGAGGTCCATTATATGGAGAAAAATCCTGGAAATGTTTTGCTCGAAAAACTTAATATCTTTGCGACTGAATAAAGAAAGACATGAACATCTTGGATGACATGGGGGTGAGTAAATTATCAGTAAATTTTTATTCTGGAAGTGAACTAATCCTTTAACATTTCTGCAGTAAGTATACTGTGTGCAGTGTGCCAATTTTCTGTATGCATGACCCTTGTAACAATGTGCAAACGTTGAAAGATACTGAAATATCAATTTTATCAGTCTATTCATTATTTGATTTAACATTTTTATATTGAATTAAAGTGTAAATTACTATATTTATTACAGAGACGACAACTGTAAATCACTTCCAGAACGAAACATGGAGGTCATGTGACAACAATGTAGCACACTGATATATTTGCCATTGCATAATGCATACTGTTTCACATAACCTAATATTCAATTTCAAACATAGCCAAAGGCACAAACACAGCTGTTTTTCAGCTGCTATTTGCATGTTTGTGCTGAGGAACTGTACACATATTCAAAAGCCCGTTGGTCCCCATTGAAGTCCATTATATGGAGAAAAATCCTGGAATGTTTTCCTCCAAAATCTTAATTTCTTTGCGACTGAATAAAGAAAGACATGAACATCTTGGATGACATGGGGGTGAGTAAATTATCAGTAAATTTTTATTCTGGAAGTGAACTAATCCTTTAACATTTCTGCAGTAAGTATACTGTGTGCAGTGTGCCAATTTTCTGTATGCATGACCCTTGTAACAATGTGCAAACGTTGAAAGATACTGAAATATCAATTTTATCAGTCTATTCATTATTTGATTTAACATTTTTATATTGAATTAAAGTGTAAATTACTATATTTATTACAGAGACGACAACTGTAAATCACTTCCAGAACGAAACATGGAGGTCATGTGACAACAATGTAGCACACTGATATATTTGCCATTGCATAATGCATACTGTTTCACATAACCTAATATTCAATTTCAAACATAGCCAAAGGCACAAACACAGCTGTTTTTCAGCTGCTATTTGCATGTTTGTGCTGAGGAACTGTACACATATTCAAATAAAAAGCCATCACCTTATTATGAATGGAAAAATATTAGTTGCTTAGAAATGTTTGCAGGAAATAATGCAACAGATGGTGGGTGAATTATGCATCACGTTACACACTATATAGAGCGAATTCACATCAGACTCTCGGCTTTGTTGTCACAGCACACCAAGATTCCATCTCATGATATCTAAAAAAAAAAAAAATGCTGCTGATGGCAATATGATATCAATGATTGGTTTCTTTATAGCAACTAGCGTTGTCACGGTACCAAAATTTCAGTATTCGGTACCGATACCAGTGAAAATCCTCGGTTCTCGGTACCAATTTCGGTACCAAAGCAAAACACAAAAACATGCTAATTGAACAACATTTTTATTAATAACGTTAAACAAAAATTAAATGTACAAAACCAATGCCATTTTTTATACTTATTTAAAATTGTTTCAAGTTTTTCCACAAGTAATAAAAGTATGAAAAAGTAAACAAGTTTCACCCAAAAGTTTAGTCATAGTTGTTTGATGCGTTTCCTCCTCTTGAGGTCGCCACTGCTTTTAAGAAGAGGTTGCCAGGTTTTCACAACAAAACCCGCTCAATCGTGTTTCGAGGGGTCCCCCGTAAAAAATCGCATTCCGGGGATAAAATACGCATGTTTTGTCGGGGTTCCTTTGGTAAAATTCGCATTCCAGGGGCTAAATATCACGTTAATGGGGTCGTTTTTCAACCCGCGGACATGAAAAACA
>NW_015544192.1:2342395-2347329 GCF_001515605.1 Sinocyclocheilus anshuiensis | reverse complement strand
AACCTGGTACCGTAACGTTTTCATTTTTTTAGTACCGACTTGGTACCGAAATACCGGGTCTTTTGACAACACTATGCAACAGGTTCTTCATATTTTCCTGACATTTTTCATGAATATACCTCAGCTCTTCAAAATAAATGCAGCTTTTCCAATGGCAAGCTACGTTTTCCAAACAAACAGTGGTATAGCGTGACAAAACCACTGATGTATGTCACATTATATTGTGCATGCAGAGTTACAGATAAGCGAAATTAGGCAGAAACGACACATGCACTCCTAAACTGTCCTCTATCTCTCAATTCAATTCACTTCAACAGTCAATAGTCAGAAACGGTTCAAAAACAATTCACCAATTTATTTGAGTCCTTGTTATAGAGAAATATTGAGTTAAACACTGCTGTTAATCACACAAAAAGAGTGTGTTTCTAGTTTTATTAAGTGTAAAATACAATTTTTGTTGTTGTTGAACCAAATCAAAACATTCAAGTTGCTGGGGTAAATCAAAATCCTCACTACTAGAAAATGCTGTCACCCTAACCAAGACCATCATTGTTTGTGCCAGATAATTACTGATCTGATTATTAACACATTATTCGATTGTCATATATTTAAAAAGATAAAAAGCATTATAGAAGCTACTTATTAAAATCAACCAGCTACTTTATCAAATGAATAGCTTGACCATCTAAGCTACTTTAAAATATGAGAAGCTTGGCAAGCTACAGTATCACTTCCCCATCGCTGGATACTATTACTTTTATAGTAGTATGGACTGGTTATTTGGAGAAGCATACTTTATGGTAGTAAAACCTTCCTTACAACAAGCACAGGCCATAAAATTGTTCATGACAGAACTGCTGGACGTCTCACTCTGAAAACACTGGCAGATTCCTCCCTATTGCGCACATGTGGTTCATTTTAACCCTGCAAGTGTGAACTGTCAACATTTCTGTGGCTCTGGGAGCAGAGATTTCCTGACTCAGTCATGTCAGAGATGTAAAGAATGTGTATCATACACAACATATGCTCTTGATCATGGCCAGCGAGCCGTTCGCATCGCACAGTGCTACGGACAAGGAAAAAAGTTTATACTAATGGACGAATAGCTGATCAGAGTCAGGGTTCAAGTCGTGGATTAAAAACAACTGTTCTCTTTCCTCTCTCATTCTACTCATTGGTTGTCTGTGTATACACAACATCACACACTTTCTGTTGTTTGATGCTTATCCAGCAGACATGATATTTTCAGTGCTTCCTTTGCAGAAAGAGACATCCAGTCAAAACATCAGACACAAGAAGCCTCAAACACGTCTTTCATTTCATGATAATGTACAGACAAAACAAACAAAGCCAAAACCTGCCGAGCAGAAAAACACAGGTGAAAGTAAATATCAAAATTAGATGTTTATTTAGGTTGTGATGAAACTTGAGGTTTACTGGCCAATTAGACTCAAGAATATAGCATGTACATAAACTATCAATGGTTTTAAAGTTCTTTACCTGTTATTTGATTGGAGACGTCAGCTTTGGGCTCACATTTTGAAAGCTCACAATCTACGAAGGAAAAAACAAAAATAGGTGAGTTAGACCATCTAAAGATAGTCTGTAAAGCGCCAGCTTCATTATAGTTGACAAGTTATGATTTTTAGTTTGTGTATTATTTAAGAAACTTTTATTAATAATAATAATAAAGAAATAAAATGAAAAATTAAGTGGAAATAAAACAAAGTGAGTCTGTAAAATAGCAGATTCATAAATGCTAGTCTCAGTAGGGGGGGTGATATGATCAAAATCTTATATCACGTTATGAGTCATTTTATTTCACAGTAACGATATATGTCCTGATATAGTTATTTGTGCTTTAAATAAGGTCTTTATGATATCAACATTTTTGATACCATAAAAAATTCATAATTTTTGTTGCCAGTTTCAATATCACAAAAACTAATACTAGCCAAAATGAAAAACAAAATAAATAAATAAAACTCAAGCTCACTGAAGACAAGTAAACAGTCAGTGGTTAAATAAGAATAAGAAACTAACTACAAGCAATAGGACAAAAAAAAACTACAGTAGAACAAATAAATAAGAAATGCTACATACATTGTATAAAGTAATCAATTGTATAAAATAAACTGCATATTCTTCACTGTGTACATTAAATATATTTTAATGACCCAGTGACCCTAAAATGTGCTGATGTTGGCATGGAGGTTAAGCTTTGAGTCTGGGCACCAGTCAGTGGACCAATACAGCAGAGGTACTGACCTCTATATCACGCATAATCTGCCTGACAGAGGGGAATCATGGGAGCTTCTGTTTTATAAGGATGCAAAAAGCAGAGTTACTGGCACATGTTGCATGTAGTCACATGCTTACGGGCGAAATATGGAGCATGTGAGGGCAGGATGAAAGAGGAGCGTGTGCAAAAAGATTAAAAAGCAAAGGTTGTACTTTCTTCACGCCAGGTTTGGTTTTCTTAGCAGGACCAGCCATTTATTGCTGCTTACATCACAGCTTAAAAGTGAAGTCATGCAGCTTGCAAATATCACAAGAGAAAAGTCAAATTATGACATTTAGAAGATCAAGTTATGACATGTTAATAAAAATTACATGCTCAAAAATAATAAAAATAAAAATAAATAAAAATTGGATTTATCATGGATAAATCATTTCTAATATGATAATTAAGATGCATTTAGAAAAAATACTGAATGAATATCCATTTCATATTCTATAAATGAAAGCTATAACTGGTCCATGATTTTGTACTTCACAAGCCATCCGGTTAGCCGACAGCCTTTGCATACCACTAGCTGATTTGCCTAGTAGCTTAACTACCACTGCTACAATATGATAACTAAACTATTTTGACTCTCTAGATTGTAATAACGTGATGTTTTGGAACAGGCATTACAAATGGTCACCTGACAAGCAGCTATTGAACGATCACATTTATTGTGTAATTAATGAATGTAAACAAGTTTAAAAATAGGACGGCAAACTTCACTAAACTTAAAGGAGTCATATGATGTTGATAAACATAACATTATTTTGTGTATTTGGTGTAATGAAATGCGTTTATGCGGTTTAAGGTTCAAAAAACACATTTTCCACATACTGTACATTATTGTTTCTCCTCTATGCCCCGCCTTTCTGAAACGCGTGGATTTTTACAAAGCTCATCGGTCTGAAAAGCGAGGTGTGCTCTGATTGGCCAGCTATCCAGTGCGTTGTGATTGGCCGAATACCTCAAGCCAAGCGTGTGACGGAAATGTTACGCCACTTACCCTACTGTGATGCCCTGTCCGGCCGGAGCGACGAGACAAAAACATTAAAACCCATTATAAACGAGGCATTTGTTGCATTCAGTGGGGACATAATTACGGATTATAATGACTTATACTGTATTTTTACGCGTTGTATTGCGCCGCATAAACATAAAACCATGTCTGCATTTGTGATCGGAGAAATGACAAACAACAAACGCTACTCTACACTGCTCAAAACTCGCGTTTGAATCGTCAGTGGCAAATTCTTAAATATAAAAACGTATTTACAGTCAGAGTCAGAACAGCCGGCATTGTAGTGTACTCTCCCAGGATCAGGAAACAGTCCTCCATAAAATGCGCTGGACACACCGGAATATTTGGGTTAAACTGTTCTGGAACAGTGTTCTAAATACAACTTAACCACTGATTTCTAGTCGTGTCCTCTTTTGGAAGGCCAAACAAAGTAGTTTCGCTTTCACAACGAAACACACAGCGCCTTCACGACATGGCAGCGGCGGCAACAACAATACTACAGTGAGAATAAAAGTCACGCCACCTTTCTTTGCGTGAACATTTGGGTGGCGTTATGCAAATCTTCCCACATTGTGACGTAGACATGTGGGGGCGTGTTAGAATGAGCCGTTTTAGGTAGGCATGGTTGACTCTTAACTTTTATAAAGAATATCTCTTTGGATTTGAGACTTTAGTCTTTGCAACTTTACAGATCTTCTTTATGCACCAAGAGCTTGTAACACTCCAAAGAGAAAGGAAAAATTGAAATCGCATCATATGACCCCTTTAACTAAAATACTGTTTTAGTAGTATTTATGTAATATAGTATTGATTAATATTTTGAATTAGTTTTTATATTTTCAATTTTCATTTCTAACATTTCTAATTTTCATTTAGGTTTCTCATCTAATATTTTTTATATCAGTGGAAAGCAGGTATAGTTTTAATTTTAGTTAATGAATAACACCATCATCAAAATATTGGTTTATTTTTAGTTTATATGCAGCCAATCAGATTTTTTTTTAATGATTTAATTTTTTTTTTAACTCAATTATTCAATACCTGGATAAATGTAATATTTGATACAGCTGGTTCTCTGTGGTTCAACTTCAACACCACACGCAAAGACGGGAACTCAATCACACGACTGCAGGCCATGTCACGTGACAAGAACAACATACCACAAATTAACACTGGCTGCAATTACATGCAAAGTTAGACAGAGGACATATGACTTCCCAGTACATTTCTCAGCAGGTATGTTAATGCTCTTCCTGGAAGAGTCTTTGTGTGTTGTGTGTTGGTCTGTGTTGTAGGTGTGGTGTGCTGGGCTGGCTGGCAGGTTGGGGGAGGGAAAAGCAAGAGACTTGCTGACAGAAAAGGGTCTCTCTAATCAGACACAGGATCTGAGGCACAGTACAGTACACCCACGCTCTCTTCCTCTCAGATCCTCTTTCTATATCAGAAACACCACAACATCCCATCTGCATCTCTCTGATGTCACAGAGAGTGGTGCTGTGAGACAATGAGCTGATAAAAGTGTTATGTAAAGGCCACACACATATTATATGGCACTGGCATATAGGGATGGGTACCGAAACCCGATATTTAATCGGTCCCGGGGCTAAATTATGAAAGACCGGAGTATCG
>NW_015544192.1:2341892-2342127 GCF_001515605.1 Sinocyclocheilus anshuiensis | reverse complement strand
GATAAGGATACCGTTAAAGTACCGAATCGATAAGCAGTATCGGTAAGAGTAGTAATACCGTTAAAACCTTAACAATACCCATCCCTACTGGCATAGTCATTAGGGGTGCTCCGATCAGGATTTTTGAGGCCGATCACCGATCACCGAAAGCAGTATCTGCCGATACGATCACCGATACCGATATTTTTAAAGCCTTCTTTTTATCATGTAGAATTATTTATAGTGATGATCCAAT
>NW_015544192.1:2332731-2341530 GCF_001515605.1 Sinocyclocheilus anshuiensis | reverse complement strand
TTTTATCATTTATAACTATTTATAGTGATACTCCAATCAGGATTTTTAGACATTTATTCAGGGCCTGAATTTCAATTTTGAAAATGAATTCCCCTCTTAGGTGACTCTTGTAAGGCATTTTTTTTACATTTTTCAAAAATATATATTTATCTCAACTAACTAAATGTTTGATCATGCACTGGATTTTTGTTTTGACAACCGTGCAATTGTTGCACAATAGCTACACACAACGCAAGCCTGATTTCGTGAGCTGTATGTGAGGCGGCCTTTTACACCAGGTTCACACATACTTCATTTGCAGTGCAGTCCATGTGCATGTACATAAGCGGTGCAGAAGCAGCATGGACTGTGCTTTCACACAGGAGTCTGCAACTGATCCAGGGCTGTTTACAAACACATTTATTCATTATTTTGATTTCAAATCCAAATATTGTTACTTAAAATGCTTCTTCAGCATTGTGATTCTTTTTTTTTTTTTACACAGTACAGTAATACAATCTTTCAATCTGACGTGTTTAAACGCAACAAATATAAGAAACACATTATTCAATGCTTTTTACTTTTGCATTTATTTAAATCTTTATTACAAGCAATCCTGCGTTTCATGAACTTTAATTAAGAACTTTAAGAACTTTACAATTATTGCCTTGTTTATCTAAAAGTGCTCTTTTCCTTTAAACCTAGCCAAAAAGCCATAGCCTATGTGTTGACTGTGAAACTTTAATTATAAGCATTTATGGTGTAATTACTACATTTTCGCGTCAATCCATGTTCATATTTACAGCAAACAATGCGCTGTTACTTTAAATCATAGACTCGGTGTGGAAACGATCTCTGCACTGCTGCAGATGCACGCTACTGGAACGCACTGCCGGACCGTAACCGTGTGCAGTGTGAACACTTTAATCCGTTAACATGAGCGTGGAAAAATATGCCCCGCATACGCACTGCAAACGGAGTAATGTGAACCTGGCATTATATGTATGTGCACTGCGAGTGTGCATGAGCGCACGGTCTCCAGGAGAGCGCGCGAGCGCTGAATGGTTTAAACACTGGCAAGAATTCAAAAGAAATGCGATTTATATAGTTTAGTGACGATGCGACACTGCCTCGATTGTGCAAGTGACAATTCCTGTGTCAACTGTGCAGCTTGCAGCTCGCTTATAGTGCAGACGCGATTTGATTTGAAGCCATAATTGCGCATTTTGAGAGAAAGAGAGAGCGTGTGCGGTGATTCACTCACGCTGTTTGTGATATTGTTTCACAGAAAGTTTTCAAATTAGCTACTTTATAAGTTATTTAATGAAGAAATATGAACTGTACCTCACCTTCAGCATTACAATTATTTCACTCGTGCCGGACAGAGACTGAGGCGGTGCCGCTGCATGTCGTGCCAAACATCTCACAGCAGGCGCGTCATCAGCTTGAGATCGTTTTTTTGAGATCGGCCTTTATAGAGACCGCCGATCAAACATCCCAAAGCGATTATCGGCCGATAGTGATCGGTAGCCGATCAATCGGAGCACCCCTAATAGTCATGGTATCAAACTCATGGTGATGGTATTTTGAAGTATACCATGGTATTATTAGCATCTCAAAGTACCATGGTATTGGTAATGGTAAATCAGTGTTTGTATATACCACTGCTGTATATACAGCTCCACAGAAAAAAAAAATTAAGTTTGAGTTTATAGACAATAGCAATAAAAAACATAAATAGAAATACAAGATATATAATAATAAATAGACAATAAGTAGTTCCTAAATTATCTTCGCTGGCCACACAACAAAAACGTACAGCCCAACCAGTTTAGTCTGATTCATGAACAAGTGACTCTTATGAATTAGTTCTTTCAATGAATCAGTCAAAACGACTCACAACCTCCAGACTTACTAGTTTGAAGAAAAAGTTGGCCATCTCTGTTATGAATCAGTCTAATAAACTACTGACTGAATCAGAGTTACTGAAATGACATCTGACTCACTGCATGTATATATGACAACATGTATTTAAATATAAACATTCACAAAAAAAACATTTGTTGTAATAAATAATTCAAATTAAAAAATACACAAATACATAAAATATTGTTATTTGATAAAAATACAGAATCATAATTTGTGAAATATTAATACAATCGGAAATAACAGTTTTCTATTTGAATATATTTTAAATTTTAATTTATTACTGTGATGGCAAAGCTTAATTTTCAGCAGCCATTACTCCAGTCTTCAGTGTAGGTGCAAAAAAGACTTCTATGGAAAACACTAGTCAACTAAGGTACTTTCTGGTACTTTTGTTAGCAAAAGGTGGAAGAAATCATAACTTCATTTTCTACAAATTCCATCTGCTATGTTTTCCTTCTGTAGGGTGGAACATCAAAGTGAGGATGAATAGAGACTGGAGACCAAATATAAACATGTGGGACATACTTGCAATGCCAAGCGCATGCCTGACACAGTTACTCACAACTGCGACACTTAACATGCACCTCTCTAACATGTGTACTGAGACCACACAACATGGCCTCCAGTAAATCAAAAACGCTTCTCAAAAATGTTACAGACAAGTCTGTTTACGCCCAAGACATTTAATGTAAAGCAGACTAGATGAATGGGTTATTTATCATGAGGTGGTAAAAATGAATCGTTCGTTTAATTAATTCACTCACATTCAAAAACACAAAAACTTGCCAAAAATCACACAAACATGCACAGTCCAGCGCTCAAAAGTAAACCGTTGAAGGCAACCGATTACAAGATCAAGCGTACTATTCCAGTCCAAATAAGGAAACACAGGCTAAGCAGACAGTGGAAAAGGCCTGGTTTAAATCCACTCCTGGGGAGAAAAATAATTTTTCTGCTTTCATTCCAAATCCCCAGCAAAGAGCCGTTTACTCGCAGGAAGCAACCACAAACTATTCAGTAGCTCACAGAAGACAAAAGACCCATTGCATATTGCTGAGAGTGATTTTAAGACTTGAATTTCACACAACCACAAAACATACGCCAACAACAAAACAATACACATATAATAGGGTTGTTGTGAGGTCACTCCTTTCCTTTTGGTTTGACCAGACAGGAAATGAGCTAGTGACGTAAAAGAGACTCACAATACAAAGATACAAGGTCAGATGTGTGTTTGTTACATGTCTACAACTTTAGTCAGATCCAAAAGCCCCTCCACTCAAAGCCAAACAAGAACAAAAGCAGCCCACGTGTCTACAGCCCTGCCACTTTCTTAGCACACAAGCCCAGTCATTGTGATCGGACCCTCCTTTTATAAAGCAGCAGGCGGATAGTCATCGATCAGACTCATATGTGAATCATGTGTTTGAGGAAAAGGGGCCTCTCACTGCCACATGCTTGCTAGCTGGCTCATACAGGCCTAATCAGGTCTAATAAAGCTGCGGCAGAAGTCCTAAGTATGACTCGGTTTCAGAGCTTTTACTACCCTGAGCTGTCCGGGAAGCAGTTCAGAGCCAATGCCAACACAAGAGAAAGCGTTTTGATCCCTATCACACAACAAAAGACGTATTTCCCCATGGTGCAATTAGATTAAGCTCAACTGCCAAATCTGAGGCGCTTTCATGTGTTAACGATTGATATTTTGAAGGTTAGGCTGCTAGGCCTGAGCCTGCCACAACTCTTTGTTGGTGCTCAGAAGGGCTGGGCAGAAAATAAAATCTTGATTTTTTTTCAGAACATTTGACCGATTCAAATTTCGTTTTCGCTTCTGTTAACGTTTAACTAGTCAACTTAAATACGTCATATTTCACACTTGAAAGCGAAATGGATGAGATGGAATAACAACAACAACAACTAACTACTGGAGACCGTAATAATAGATGCCTGCATATATTTGCATAAGGAGGTTACAAGATAACTGCAACTAGTTAAATGTGTACAAAATACATTTTTATTGGTCATTTCTAGAGAGAAATAGCACAGACACTGAACAAGGATGGAACTTTCCAGCATCCATGTTTTTGAGCGTTTGTGTTCATGCACACTACCACCTCACGCATACTTTGAAAGGCTGTGCATTCAGCTGTACATATACACTAAGCATCCTTCAAAACTGAAGTTTACTTTGAAAGACTATGCATTTGGTTATATGTATATGCTTAGTCTCAGCCTCAGCCTCAGACCCACGGACCGTTGGCTGAACGTCTGATGCATACGGCACACAAAATTGGAAACACTTCGGTAGTTTCGAAGTCGTCATCAGATTGGTTGAATTAAATAGGATTTCCGGGAGACATGCGTGTCGCGTTCTTTAACGTTCCACCTGGAAACAATATGCCGTGATGCCAAACCCCCTCATGTTAGAAGAAAGCCGTTGTGTTCACAACTGTGATAATGAGCGCTTATCAGGATCAACTAAACGCTGGGTTTTTAAAAGTATGTGAAATATTTAAAGTTTGCGGCATAGAATCTTTAAAATACGTCCAAGAGTTTTACACAGTCTGTTATTGTGGGGACATTTCCACGCCCCTAAACATGACGCGGCACAAAACGAAACGTGATTGGTTGCTTTATCTGTCAGTCATATGGCCTCTAATATACGCATATACGCGACACTAGTATATGCTAAGCCAAGGGTGCCCAATCTTGCTCGTGGAGGGCTCCAACCCCAATTAAACACTGCGGAATCGAAGCTAACCAATGTCTTCAGACATACTAGAAACTTCCAGGCAGGTGTATTGGGGCAAGTTGGAGCTAAACTCTGTAGGACACTGGCCCAACAGGAGCAGGTTTGGACACCCCTGCACTAAACTTTCGCATCAAAACTTAAGTATACTTTGCATTCAGCTGAACGTATATGCTAAGCGTTCACATGAAAACTGACGAACACTTTGGACTTTATCATCTAGCATTGTGTTTAGACATTAAAAATAGTTTAATTTCAAAAATGAGTCTCAAAACCTCCGTCCAGCTGTTTTTGAATGCTATGTGTCTTAGCCTATGTGAGCGCCCCCTAAGAAACACATCCGATCAGTGCTTAGCTGAAGAGTTGTTTAGATGACCCACCGACTACACGATTATGAAAACATGTAGTTTTGGACAATGACAGTATATGAATAACTAAG
This sequence comes from Sinocyclocheilus anshuiensis, assembly GCF_001515605.1. NCBI lineage: Eukaryota > Metazoa > Chordata > Actinopteri > Cypriniformes > Cyprinidae > Sinocyclocheilus > Sinocyclocheilus anshuiensis. Next base: position 2,336,437 of record NW_015544192.1, on the reverse strand, counting down.
ATATATCACAGAATCTAAGTTCTCTTCTACAATATGGCCTAAAATAATATACACAATGGTTTAGTACATCAAATGTGTTGGAAATGCTAAACAAGAATGGTTTGTCTTTGGTAAAGGTCAGTTGATCTTAGACTTGCATTCTTACACTCAGGAGCATAAGTAAAAGCAATAGTTAAAATTATAACTTCTACTCCTCAATAATTGACAAAAATGGATTCAAAGAACAAGTTAATAAACAAACAAGAAGGAATTTGAACTGTCTCGAGTTCAACTCAGAGTTGTATATATAGTTAATTTAATAAACAGGCTGGTTTAGTTCAGTCAGGTTAGTATAGCTAACAAAATCACACATTCAACTGCTGATGAATTATTATACTATGAAATACTATGTGAAATGTTCTGTCTGGACTAGACTAACAGAAGCTATCAAACTAAAACTCATTCACAAAAAAATGAAACAATCAATCAACAAAGTGCACAAATAAAACTGGTCAGGTTCCCTTGAATAAGATGTTCGTCACAGACCTAATTCTGGAGGTCTCTGTGGAGCAGCATCCAGAGGTCTGGAGAGCTGCAGTAAATATGCTCTGCTAGGAGACAGACGGTATGACGCATGCTGACGTTCAACGTCATTGTGAGCTAGTGAAAATATGAAGGGCATGAAGAGTTAAACTGCTTAAAGCTGCAGTGTGTCATTTCTGCACCACTACCAGCACCAAATGAGACTGCAAAAATATTGATAAAACAATTTCCAAACAGGATTCCCCACCCGTTTTTTACTGTTCAGCCATACAAATAGTCCCGCCCCAAACACACACCCATTAGTTGAGCCAATGTTGCTGTGCGAATCTGCTCACACAAACAGAGCTTTCATGTTGAAAGAAGTGTTTACACTTCTCAGGAAATCAGCCTACCAATGACTTACTTGTAGTTGTCTCTGCACATTAACCTAATGAGAAATATTTTAATCTCGAGAAAGAATAGATCACACACATCAGTTTTAAGCAACAAAAAATATATATACTGTATATTTTAATTGCACTAAACAATCATGTTAAAATGAAATAGGCAAGTGGGATAGATGGTTTAAAATATTAAGTTTGTATTTGAATGTCACATATTTACATTTTAAAAACAATTATGATTTAAAAGTATGCTTGTGTGAGAAAAAAAAAGAAAAAAAAAAGACAACAAATAAGTGGGAAAGGCCAAGCTGTTTAAAGACCAAAACACTTAGGAATCAATCAAACAAAACCAGGACACAGACAGAGAGAGCAAGAAAGAGTGAGAGCGAGAAAGAGAGATCTCCCCATCCCCCTGCTCTCATTCCCTGATCTATTTTGACGGTCTCCATTTCTTCCCTTCTCTCTCACTATTCTTCATCCTCCTGTCGTACCTATTCCTTGACCTTAACAGCGATGAAGAAGGTGATGCTTCATGACATCCGAAAAACAAAGCCCTATAAAGATTAGCTTAGAAGACCTCACAAAAACCCAGATCAGAAGCAGAACAGCATCTATGATAACACAAATACTCTCAAGGTACCATCACACGATCAAAAAAGTCCATTGTCTATTGTCAACTATGTACTGTAGTGATGTACTGTATGAAGCACAGCTTACACAGAAGTCAATTTCAAACCAAGCAGCATTCCGCACCTTAGAAAAAAAGTTAGGATAATTGCCCAGTTATCCAACAACTTTATAGTCAATAAGGTCAATTAAATTCTGGATGTAGATTTATTTATTTTTTAATACTTCTAGTATCAGAGGTTATTTATAGCTTCAATACTTCTAATATGAGGTTATTTATAGCTTCAATACTTCTAGTATCAGAGTAGTGCTGGCGGTATACCGGTTCATAGCGAATACCAGTGTTTATTTTTGTTATGATATGAATTTTTAAAATACCCCCCCTGCCATCAGCTCCCGTGTCTCACACACACACGAGCGCGACTTTAGCACTAGATTTAGCAACTTTCAGACCCTTTTAGCGGCTTTTTTCCATAGAATATTCATACTGACAAACCTAGCGACTTTTTTGGATAAACCTTAGCTATGGTTCAGTTGGAAGATTTCGCCAGTGCTGTCCCGCGAACGCGAGGTCTGACTTTCCCGGAGAAGTGTCACCTCTCTCGGCGTCTGTTCTGTGCAGTGAGCGGCAGAGAAGCAGCGCTTTCAGTTGGCCGCACCGCAGCCGACTCGTCAATAAATGAGTACAAAACAGCGTTTCCTAGCACCTGTCGCTTACTGATTGTTTGGAATTATAAATATGAGCGTAGTTCGTCTGTTAATATCACATGCACTTTTTTGTTTGTTGTTTTTTTTGTTTGTTACTCAGACGCAGGCAGTGCGCTGCATGAGACAAAAAAGTAATATAGCCAAAACAACCGCATAGTGTAGATGCATGTTGATTTTATCAGACGATGCTGCGATTATAAATGAGAGTAACTCCTGGTTAACATGTATTAAAAGGGGTCGTGTTTAGTCACTATTTAGTGTGGTATTTTTTGACAATATTCACTCATCATGACAGTAAAATAGGGCATCCTAAGTCAATATACTGCAGTATTTCCTCTCTCAATCAGTAGAAAATATGGTTAACACCCGGTCATGCATGAAAAAAAAAATACCGTCATGTACCGTGAAACCGGTATAATTTTGAAAAATACCGTGATATAAATTTTTGGTCATACCGCCCAGCACTATATCAGAGGTTATTTATGAACAATCCAGAAATCAAAAATGCACATATTTATACAGGCCGGAGGATCTATTAATCATTGAGACATCCCGATGACAAGTCATTTATGACAATACATAGCTTTGCACTTCCCTACTTTAAACATGAGTGTAACTGAACATAGGAAAGCGCACTGCATTTAATGGCATTAGACTTCATGCTCTCAAAGACAGGAACCCGCCTCATGTTTAAATGATGAGCACATACTCAAGTCTATGGATTTTATGAAGGCCTTCCACATGATTCATTCATGCCTCCAATCAAGCACTCACAAACGTCCCCCAAATGAGAGTTGAGCTTTGGGATCAAGTGTCTGCTGTTATATTAGGGCTCATTATAGCGTTGTTTTAAAACAAGCCCCAGGAGAACAGCACCGAAAGAAGAGGCAAACTCACTGGCATTATTATGCAGGTCAAAACGTAGTCAGTCCTCCCAACAACCTTTCCTTTTTTAAGATTACAAATTATTACCATGTTTAGCTTAACGAAGAAAGAAAATCTGTTTTCAATATTGATACCATTATTGATAACTGATAATAATAATAATTTATAATACCTGATGATAACTGTGCATCAAATCAGCATATTATACGACACTGAAGACTGGAGTAATGGCTGCTGAATACTCAGCTTTGCCATTACAGGCGTAAATTACATTTAAAAATAACTGGTTATTATTTTACAATATTACTGTTTTTACTTTATTTTTTATCAAATAAATGCATAAAATGCTTCTTTCAAAAATAATTAAAACAAAATCTGAATTATTCGAAACTGTGGGCCAGTAGTGGTCAAAATTTGGCCATTTTAAGATTGAAAATAATACCCACTTTGCAGATTAAAAGGTGTTGATTTTCCTACTTTGTCCATTATAATGCAGAATATATTGATATTTTATTTAACATATTTTACATATACATATATATATACATATATATATATATATATATATACATATATATATA
>NW_015544192.1:2315362-2328237 GCF_001515605.1 Sinocyclocheilus anshuiensis | reverse complement strand
TACACATATACATACATTATTTGGACCCTTGCGTTTGATTGTTTTTGTTTAAATCCCTCAAAATGATCTATTCATACAGTAGCTGAGCAACTGCCATTAAGATTAATGGGAATGTTAATGATAAAATTCTCCTTGGTGAGAACCCACCTTAATGGCAGGCTGAGAGAGACAACGCAAGATGTTCCCCGTCCCCCATCTCTAAGGAACAGTGAGGAGATGCATGAAGTACACAATCTTCTCAAATTAAGTATCATCTCAGAGGGAGGATGCTTGAAGTACATCAACAGGAAGAGAATGAGAGAGCTGCAGATTGTTCTGTGAAACAATACACCAACCTAGCTGCAACAAGGGAATTTGTAGGCTGTATGGAGTAAACTGAAAATGGGGACTGGGCAGAGATGGAATGAGAGACCAGATGACCCCAGGCACTGGAATGAATCCTCAGGGTCTTGTGCTGGAGCTGATGGCTGACTGAGAAACTAGGCCAACGTGATGAAATCAAAAAGCTCATAGGAGTCTTACACAGGACTCAAAATGATGCAGATGTGCTTTCTCAAGTCCTCCAAGTTTTGAAGAAAGACCAAATTCACAACAAACCTACGACAACCAACATTTACGCTGCCCTGGATGAAAAGAGGATAAGCTAAGGCAGTTTGAAAACAAGGAGAGGATATGAATGCATGTTTTGTGAAAATGTATTTGAGGATGAATAGCATCGCCCTCCAAACATTTGATGTCTTTGATGGTTCAGGCAATGCCCCTACGTATTGTAATGAAAGAACTGGGCCAGGTGTCAGGGGGCTTTTTAAACAGAAATAGGATTCAGGACAGGTGTGCCTTTTAAGGGATCCTTTAATACACAACCATTTCTTTGGCACAGTTGTTTTCAAAAAGGGAAGTTGGACTTCTACACTATTGTATTCAAACAACGTTTTCCTTTTGTGAATGATTCCTGATGATTACAGGGAATGATTAAACCGTCATAGCTTTGCAAATGGCAGTAATAAAACACATGGTTTGAGATCACCTCATGCAGGGCTGAGCGATATGGACAAAAAAATTACCATGGTACAAATGTAACTATATGGTTTCTAGGTTTTTGTATGAAAAACAGCAGTCTAAATACATTTAATGTAAATGCACAAACACTATAGCTTGACCACAAAAATACTGTAATTATATTCAATTACTCCTTTAATACATTTAATACATGTAGAAAATCCTGCCGCGCCACAGAGCGCCATTCACATAGTTTTCCATGAATAAATTACATTATATTAGTCCCAAATCATTGTTAATGTACATAATAAATTGTGTATTGTGCATTTTCTGCAAAACGTTTGTCTTTCTGTGGCTCTAATAAAGTCTGTGTGCTTAATTTATAGAGCTGTAATATAGGTCGCGCTTTCTCTTTCCGTTTGCTCCGTTTTTTAAACACCGAACTTCAAACTCATCCATGCCAAATTGTTAATTCTTGAAGTAAACTTTGCTGAAACATATTAATATAATAAACATAACCGAATGATGGCACTTATTAACATAACAGTCCTTTCGATTAGCATAAATCAGCTACTCATAAGGCTAGGACATTTCCAATTTAAAAAATGAAACCCCTAAAGGGAATAGATACGAGATGGGAGAAATATACATCAATATCTTTTCACAATTATATCGTTGGGTAATTATACTGTCTATAAACTGCGGGCATAGGGGAGCCGTTATTAATATACAGGGCATTAAAATCGCTTATGAACACGCGCTTGTTTTTTACTTTCACTTTCGAGATTCACGATCACACGTACAGAGCAGCACTCGGCAGTACTTACCACACATTTTACAAGATTAGATGTTTGTCAGTGGTGCTCAGGATCTGCAAATCATTCGCCATCATCCTATCGGTCATCTCTCCTTACTCAGTGTATGTGGTAAGTGAAATGTTATGTACTGTAATGTAACGGACTACCGCTAGCAAGTGGCTAACCATGTCCCTTTAGTGGCTCCGCAGAACGCGTTATTTGCTTTCCGCGCTTTTCTGAATACGGATTCATCCACACCGCTAACCCAGCCGTGGGTGTTTGTGGTCCGCAAGGAACTTCGTCCTTACTGTAACAATTATATGCTAGGGCTGTGCAAATAATTAAATGTGTTTTTGAATGCGATATTGTGTAGCTTGTCAGTGAACTACGGCTCTGTGTAGTAAATGCCGCTCCATCTGAAAGCACGTGCTGGAGATTTACTACTAATCACAGAACCGGCTTTACTGACAAGATGCGCATGAAAATCGCATTCGATTATTTGCACAGCCCTATTATATGCTATGCAAGTCTTTTTTTTTATGCCACGCAAGTCTACAGTGTGTGCGTGAGACAATGTGTTCTTCTGTTGTCTTTGACAGCTTTTAGGTGCGTTATTGGCAGCGCCACCCTCTGCTTACATGAACGCGTCACCACCGCATCAGCACGGAAAACATGGGGAATTTTTTTAAGACAATAATCACACAACCTATTCGATATTCTATAATTAAATCAACTAATCGAATATTCGAAAATCGTGACCCATCCCTAGTATAAAGGTGTTTTTAGAGTTTGAACTGGTTTTGAGGTTGGCACATTTGTCATTGCTCAGGTTGTGTGGAAAGCACTTATGGAGATGATTTGGGTGTGTTTTATGCAAATGACTAACTTCAGGCACTTCCTCTCTCATTTAGAAAACTCAAAATTCATAAACATTAGAATGAGATTGAGATCAAATTCATGTGCAACAATACGTGTTGTGAACGCAATTATTAGTGTATGGCTCAACCAATGACATGTGGGACCGGGGCTATCTGTTTTGGCCAAAGGCAGATGGAAAGTGTTTGGGGAAACCTGTTTGAAAACAGCCATTATTTTTGCATTTCCATTTGGTGGTGCAAGAACTACACACTTAGCCTTTAAAGACAGCTGTCAAAATTCAATGTCCATATTTCTTCATGACTCTTAAATAAACTAGTCTAGAATGTCCTTTATGTACTCAATGAACAACAGTCACAGATTAGTCCCAACACATAAACACCCAAGAGCAAGACATTAACAACAACAAAAAGTTACTGATGAAGCCAATTAAAAGAGTGGCAGAGCATTTTCAAATTGTTAGAAAAAACGCAGTTGTGAACGAATGAACTTAATTTCTATGGCATGTAAACAGATGATAAACACGGGGTCAAGGTGTTTAGTGAGTACAGGGGTGAGGAGGTGGGGTTTTGAGACAGAGACGTGGTCTGTGAGCTGCTGCATGTTCAGACATGACAGTATAATATGTGCAAAAGCTGAATAAGGCAGAACTTACTCATACAGGCAGACAGGACAAATAACACAAACATCAAGAGGCTGTATAATGGGTAATAATATTAAACAGTAACTTAGCAGCTATGCTGAAAAGAAGCAAAATGCTTAAAACCAAAAGCATCTTGAGGGTACTGGAACAACCAAAGATTTCCGGTGTGAAAAAAGAAAGATGCAGTACTTCCGATTGTGGTTTCACTACCTAAACCAAAACAAAACCACTTCGCTTGTATCTCAAAAGGGTAGGCCTACTGTAATTTCTCAAATCTGAGGTAACATATAATTTAGAGAAATACTTTAAAAACAACCAAATAAATAATTGTCTAGTGTTTAGAAGGTTACCCAACAAAAGCAAGCCATTATAACCATTCTAAGCTGATTTGCTGTTTAAGGTGGTCTCCCAGCATGGCCAAGCTGGTGTTCAGATGGTTTAGCCAGTCAACAAGCTGGTCCCCCAGAATGACAAGCTAAAAAGTCCCAGAATCCATGTGAAACCAGGCTGGGAGACCAACAGTCCAGCTTAGGCTGGTTTAAGATGTTGTTTTCTTCAGGATAGGACTTTATGACCTAGTCTAGGGCTAAATATTTCCTTAATGCATTCTGCAGAAGCATTAAAATGCGTCTTGTGAATGATTAACCAAAGCTTGTAGATCCAGCGATCTATCAGAAAAACAGTAAGATTTTGTCATTCTATATATATTTACCATATACAATCCTGAATACATCACCATATAGCTCTCGATTATTTTCCTCTACATACCTCATTACATTTTCACTAGCATAAAAGCAATCAGATATTTCATTAGAATGAACATAATTTTCATAAACTGGTTCAAGGCCGAAGGTAATTGTGTCATCAATCTTTCTGGAATAGCTTTGCTAACTTAGCAACCAAATGCTACACGAGTCAATCAGGTTACCGATTAATCCTGTTTTGTGGCTAAATCTAACCAAAATAACTATATTTGTGTCTGTCGTTATCTTTTACATAAATAATGGCCTAATAAAGTTAAGTGCTGTAGTATTAAATAGTCTTTCACCACATCAATCTATCACACCATGCTAGCTAGTTAGCAGGGGGTTATAGAGTGCCACGCCAGGTCATTGTTTACATTGCTGACTACCTTTTGATTCTCAGATCCGTCTGATAGTTCATATAATATTGACTGTCTGACTAACTGATAGCCTTGTGTTTGAAAATAACAGCATCTAATTTATATTCGATGGATAAGTTAATTAAAAAGTGGCATAAAGGAACTGACACACTGAATTTACTTCCTTTTTATGGCTCCCTCCAAATCAACATACTATAGTATTGAAAATAATACTAAAGATGCTAATGGACTATATTCATAAGGGTGTTTGTGGATAAAAACTGTGTATCTATGAGTATTAATTTATTTATTAAAAAGCTGGCCTGCACAATACTCGAGCTAACCTTATTTCCAGCCACAAGCTTATCATCAATAAGTTGCACGATTGACCCAAATATATTTAGCATAATAATCTCGATTACCTCTTACTGACTAAGCTAAAATCTATACAAAAATGAAAGTGATTAATGGAAATATCTTGCTGAAATCCTTTACCAACGACACAACCAACTGAAATTTCTCCAGCGAGGCTATAAACCGCATTTTCAACCTTCGAGTTGTCAGAACAGCGTAGTAGTGATTTTTGCACTTAATGCATTATATGGTACAAAAACGACTGCAAATGTCCAGGGCGCTCCGGCCTCCCCACCCACCCTATAGGAGACAGTGCACGAATGTCCCACAGCCGCGCCATTCAATCAGAGCAGCCTCGCGAGCTTCGGGCTTACCAGATTTGAAGAACGTCGCTATATCGGCCGCGTCCTTAGCCGCCTCCTCTGCCCCTTCCCCCGAGCTCATGGCTGTGGCGAAAAACACACACAAAAAAAAACTAATATCCAAATCCTAAAGTTGTTCTTTATTTCCCCCACAGGCAAACGGGTTTAGAAAAGATGTCCGCCCCTGTGTCTGAGGAATGATCTGACACGGACGGAAAAAAGATCACTTCTGAGTGCTGGGGAACATCACAAAACCTCCTCCATCTTGGAGAACACAAATTAATAGCGCCGGCCGGCGGCTCTCCCAAGCGTAGCTGAGACGGAAAGTCAGGAAAAACTGCAGGGGCGGGAGTTTGCATCAGAAAATCTCTTTCCAGCGACCTTAACTGGGTCCTCCTCATGAGCCCAATAGTGATTGTTTTCGGTAGTATGGATTTTGAAACATCCAATTTCCCTTGACACTCTTCATGATAGATCCTATATTCATTATAAAGTACAAAAAATGTCTTCTCGGAATTGATTATCTCTCTCAAACCTAAGATAAAAGTTTTTATTGTAAACCCATTACTGCTGGATTATTTAAACATAACAAGGTGACTCAGGCCCTGATAGTTTGTTCAAATGATTGAACACTCAAATTTTACTCTCATTTTCTTCAGGACATTTCTGCCACAATTTTAATAAAGGCACCTTCTAAGCTTTCTCTTAAACACTACATGGCAATAACAACCACAACAGCACTTCCTAAACACCTGTAGCAACTCAACAAAAAGTTTTCTCTCTCTCTCTCTCTCTCTCTCTCTCTCTCTCTCTCTCTGTAAGTGAGGGTTTTGGAAAAGTCACAATTTATTTGTGAAGTACACAATTTGTTTAACTGCAAGTGAGTGAATAGGCTATATCATTTTGGGGGGGATCTTCTCCAGCATCTTTAGACCTGTAAGCAATTTTTATTGGTTTTTAATGCAGGTCAAATCTAACTCAAAAATCACAGTTTCTTAGATCAATGTAAGTTTGCCTAGATCCTGCTACGCATACATGCTATTCAAGTTCCTCTGTTTTATTTATTTTTTTTATTTATTTTTATAATTTGTCAGTGTAATTACTGTATTGAATTTTTCACTGTTGTCTCTGGGAAACGTCATGAAGCTTTCACTTATTGAATCACACCGACACCTGGTGGGTAAAACTGTATGTGCACCAATTGGGTAATTTAGCATTCTTCAGATGATACTTCTTCAATCTGTGCTGCAGTTGATCAGAATGCTGTTTCTAGCTCATCTAGATCAAAATCAGTCAAAATATGAAAAATCTGCAGTCTGTTTTGTCCCAAACCTGTATGAATTTCTTCAGTGGACCACAAAAGGATATGTACAACATAATGAGTCTCGGTCAGCGTTCACTTACATTATATGCTTTTTATTGTTAATGGCGACTGAGGCTGTCACTCAGTCGATTAAATTGTACGTAACATTTAATTTTATGTTCCACAGAAGAAAGAAAGTCATACAGGTTGCGAACAAACCAACAACAGTGGTAATCTGTTCAGATTCATATTCTGCACTCACAAGTATACTGAGTGGAAAATCAGAATCTAGACAAGATATTTTATTAGAAGTACAGCAAAGTTTGTACCGAATACGGCAACTGAGAATTATAGCAGAATTTTTATGGGTGCCTGCTCATGTTGAAGTGGAAGGAAATGAGGAGGTAGACAAGATATAGTGAAACGGGCTCTTAAGCAAACAAATATTGACATACATATACCCTTGAGTAAATCAGAAATTAAAGTAGCTGTCAGAAAGATATGGCAAGAGAGATGGGATAAAGGTAACAAAGGGCGACATTTGTATAATATAAATAAACGAGTAGGACATGTAAGAACTGCTTATGGTAATAGAAGGGATGATACATATCGCGATTGAGAATTGGACACTCTAATCTTAATAAATCACTCCAGATGATAGGAAGACATGAATCTGGTCAATGTAATCATTGTGGACTTCCAGAAACTGTAGAGCATGTGTTGATTAACTGTAGGGCATATGAAAGGGAAAGAATAGTTAAAAGAGGAATTAAAATCTGCCGGCATTAATTCTATGACATTACAGAATGTGTTAAACAGTTCTCATAAAGGTTATAAAGCTCTTATTCATTTTCTGAAAAGAACAAATGTATATAATAAAATATAGGTAGAAGGGTTTTTTTGTTTTTGTTTTTTTGAACGAGAATTTCCCTTGATATCGTCGCCTCACACTCCATCCCAGTAGAAAAAGAAATGGGAAAAATAAAGTTTGCCAAATACTTAAGTAACAGGAGGTTACTGATTTTTACTAAAGATAAACTACAAAGAGATAAGTTTCTCCGTGCAGAAACGCTGAATGGAGAGAGAATCAGTGTTCACATACCAGGAAATGCAGCTAAGATTAAAGGCGTTATTTATGATGTACCTGTGGCAATGACAATGGAGAGATAATACAGGAAGTGAAAGGAGGTAAAGTGATGAAAGCTACAAGATTACAAATGATAAGAAATGGGGTGAAAAAGGATAGCCTGTCAGTTCTCCTTGAGTTTGAAAGTGTTATGCCCAAGAAAATAAGAATGGGTTACAAACAAGAGAGAGAGAGAGAGAGAGAGAGAGAGAGAGTGTTTTGATTTTCTGACGAACTATTGTCACCCATCCACTAGGTGGTACGAACGTTTCTGCAGCAAAGAGAATTTGACCACAGAAAGAAGTAGAGGACTGAGGAAGTGGCCTAAACGGGGAAAAAAAATTGCATTTCACCACTTTTGTCTTAGCATCGCGGTTTGTTTTTTTTTCACTTTTCAATATTTTTTTTTAATGTTGGGTGCATAAAAGCGTATATCGCTAATTCGCTAATCTTTCGTTAATTCTTGCGTGCGAGGCTTTACAAGTAGGTGCGTCGCAAATATAATTTATTACGAAATGATAAGTGTAATACGTCTTCTTGATTCATGTTTTCTGTACTACATTTATTTTGCATGACTTGGCAAAGAACTAGATACTGTGCGAATAACACTCAATGAAACAACTTTGTGTTTTATTTTAGTTTTGAGAGATGGCTGATTTACTGACAGTGTACGACGATGACCAGGCCAACAGCTTTATTGAGTGCTCGGTAAATCTGTCTTATTTTGAGCCGAGTTTACAAAAACAGATATTGATGTTTTTTATTAAAACGTCATGTAAATGCATTGACCTAACTCTGGCACTTATATTGATAAATGTTTTTCCTCAGATCTGCGATAAAAGAATACGGGGCGAAACCCATTACAAAATACACGTGACCACATTACAACATTTGAAGGTAAGAAGAGAAAATCCAGTGTTGTGACTGAAGGAGTGGCAATAATAATTGATGATAACCGAACACCAAATTGGCATATCAGAATGATTTCTGAAGAATAACGTGACACCGAAGGCTGCTGAAAATTCACCTTTGCCATCACAGGAATAAATTACATTTTAAAATATATTAAACAGAAACGGTTCTTTTCAGTTGTAATAATATTTCACAAGATAAATGTTTTTATTGTATTTTTGATCAAATAAATGCAGCCTTGTGAGCATACAAGACTTAAAACAGCATTAAAAATATTTAATTCTAAACGTTTGACTAGTATTAGTACATATTTATATACAGTTTAGTAGTTCTGTGTTTCTGAAGTACTATTAATAATAGATTTTAAGTGGTTTTAGATTGTAATTGAATGTTTCGTTTTACTCACTTTTCTGCTTCATTCAACTTTAGGATTTCTAAGGAATAGAGATCAACCAGCGAACAACATTTTGCCTATTCATTTTCTTTGTCTTAGACATTGTATGCACAGGTTATGACCTTGTATACAGGTTATGTCTGCATTGCTTTATCAGTCCCAAAAGCTACTCATTTTGCTTTTAAAGCAAATTAGGAGGAGTTGTGTGGACACTGGAGTCTTTTGGGTTGTTCGATGACATTTCTTTGTCTTTACTATAAGATGGTGAGATACCAGTCCAATTAGATTTCATTTCGAGGACCAAATACACTTTACAGTTTTATAGGTTTATCTTTTTGCTTCTTCAATCTCCCGAACAGATGGAGCTGCTTGAAACAACATGTATATTCTTGTACACTTCTGCATATTTGAGAAGATTCAAGAGCTCTATAACATATTGCATTTTTTTTTTTAGTCTGAGGGCATCCTCACACTACTCCAAATAGTTGTCACCTGCACTAAAATGTGCGGTAGTTTGACAGCCTATAGCCATTATTGCTGTTGGTGGTGCAGCAAGATGATGTGCTTTTTCACAAGACTGCTAAAGGACTATTAGATGCTGCATACTAAAATGGCAGGAATTGTCCAAATCTGCCAGCTCCATTCTTAACTGGCTGGCCACAATGTTTCCGAGAGTCGTACGGCACAGGTTTTCTTTTAAAGTTTCTCAGCTGCTCCTTGTTGCTCTGATTTTCCAAACTTTGTGAGATTCATCATGACATTGAATCTTTGGAAGATACTCAGAGCGACACTTCTTGAGCACAACTATATATTCAGCTTGATTTAAGATTTCTGCATGGGAAGTAGTCTGTGCTTATGTTTGGTCAAATGGGAATTCTGACCATACAACTCTTACTGCATTATTTCTGTTTTGTGTATCCTCTGTGGAGACTGCTGTGCCTCTATAGCTATTGGCTACAAAGGGCTGGACAGTAAATAATCCAAATTTATTTCTGTTATATCACTTGGAAATTTAGTTGTTTTATAACATAACACAGGATACTGAATCCTAGTACATCCAGGGACACATTTTCATGTTTGTGTTATTTTGAATGACTTTTAGTAAAGTATGTTCTGACTGGATCTTTTCAGCTTTTACAGCTCCATGGCATGTTACTTTTGTGAAATTCTTCATTATTCATCTTATTTCCTCCCATGAACAAGTGAAACCCAAACTTGTAGTTTGTTTCTGGAAAATTTGGGATTCATTTTCCCACACACAATGCTTCCTTTATGATAACCATACTTGTGGTTCTTCAAACTTGAACTTTTTATCCAGAATGATGCACAATATGGGTCCCACAGAGCTTCTGGGGTAAAGTGCCTTAATCAAGAGCCCAGTGAATAAAGAAGGTCTCCCCCAAATGGGGTTTGGACCATCTACCGTCACAACACTCTTTGTTACCTGTGTGTTATTAACCTCTGTTTACTTTATTTCAGTATTGCAAGTAGCTCCTATGAAGTGCACATAAGTAAAATGTATAGTCACCTGTGCCTGTTTTTCCTCCACTGTTAATCTCTTCAAAGAAAGAGGACGCCCTAGCTTCACAAGGTAAGTAGTAAAAGTCACAACTTTGTCCAGAATTACTTCTAATGTCTAGGCATCTCACGGTCCCTGATTCTGTTGGATTTATACAAAAATGTAGTTTATGGGGTTCCTGTGGTTAGTCCTTATTGTGTTTAGTAAAAAGAAGTCAGATCAAATTTTGTTCAGACAGAGTTATCATCAGTGTGATAAGACTATACGAAATGTCCCAAAATCAAATTATTTTGTTTTATTTACTATTTATTGAGATTACATTGACATTTAATTTGCTATTTAAAAGCACATGTCTGTATCATATCAGGAAATTCAACAGAAATCTCAAGGAGTTTGTAAGTATGCAAATTGTCAGGTGTCATCTCATAGGTTCAGAAGGGTTTCCTTAGAGAAGGATGTCCTTCTGCCATCAAAATGTGTGGACATTACAGCTACAAAACTCACAGAATTCACCACTGATGATAGGAATCATAACAAGAACTGATTTTTGTCCCCAAAGTGATATGAAGACCTAGATGCTACAGGTTTATTTTATGAATTTGAAGACAAAGAAGAAACCGAATCCTTCTGGAATCACATGGGCCTGGATTTTTATCTGTTAAGTGGGTTTTTATAGTTGCAGTAAAACCATGGAATATTTAAGAAACAGGAATAACAATTTTTGTTATTCAAAGAATAAGAAGGGAATCTGTTTCAGGATTTTAGGGGGAATATGGGTGACTTTTTCAGCTTCATGGTTGGCATGAAATGGAAAATGCAACTTTCTTTTCTTTCCTCTTGTGCCATGTATCAGAGTGAAACCTGAGTGAAAAAAAATGGGACTTGATTTTGTCTATTGGGATTTGATTTGACTGCTGCGATAATTTCATGCAGGTGACCGGTTGTTGTGGGGAAGTATTGAAACCCGTCTGGCTACTGGATAACCTTATTGTCCAGCCTACTCTTCTCTGAAGTTGTGTACATTGATGTTGCAATGTCTATGTGAGGGGACGGGTTTTAAATTGTTTTTGATTTGAAAATTACAAGGGCATGTTTAAATAAATAGTAGTGATAATGTGGACATATAAATCCTTAAAGATCTGTAAAATTATTAATTTATGGACCTTATGGTTCAATTCATTGTTTGTGTCCTCCAGTATATTTTTTATTTTTTCCCTTGTTCAGTGTGAGATGATTAACTTGTAAATTTGTTACCTCAAAACATCATACATGCTGGAAATAACACAATGCTTGCAATGTGCTCAGCAGATTTTTATTTTGCAATGTCATAGAGTCCTCTTTTACATAAGCAGGCAT
Source organism: Sinocyclocheilus anshuiensis (assembly GCF_001515605.1). NCBI lineage: Eukaryota > Metazoa > Chordata > Actinopteri > Cypriniformes > Cyprinidae > Sinocyclocheilus > Sinocyclocheilus anshuiensis. The sequence continues at coordinate 2,316,494 of NW_015544192.1, read as the reverse complement.
CGAGGACAACACAAGCAAGCATACCATACACATTATGTGTATGGACAGTATCACAGGTGGATAAGTATGAATTTCTATAGCATCTTCTGGACTGGTCGCAATCCAGGGGATGCTGTTTTGCCACAATGATGTGTGAATGCTAGTACAATCGGTGTACCAGCTCATCACCTGGGCAAAAGCGGTTTCTTCAAATTGGACTTTGATGCTGGAGGATTTTCCCAAAGCTTCGTAGATTCTAGAGATCTGAGATTCCCATATGGATCCTTAAGTGGATGGGACAATTTGGTCTTGTTTCAGCATTATTCCACAATTCGAGACCAGATAGTCTTTCATCAAATGGAGTCTTTCATGATGGCTGAAAATTAGATGGACTCTCTGGATTTTGATGGAAATGTGATGTCTTTCAGCAGAGATATGGTGGGAATGGCCATTATATTCCAGTACAAAGGATGACACAAGAACTGTTTTACCTGCCAAAAAGCCTCAGGTCTAAATCAATGTCTAAGCAGAATAGGTGTTTGTGGACATGAACTTTATTTTCTGTTTGATAGTAGGTTAAATGGAAACGCAACGTTGAAGCAAACTTCAACATTTTGTTTTAACACAGAGAGGAGTCTTCATCAGCTAATTTGTGGGAATGTTTCTCAACCGTTAATGCCCTGTGGTCCACTTGTACCAAAAAAAAAAAAAAAACTATTACTGTGATCTGACCTGTTTAAACGGGTAGAAACATAATGACATAGGAAACATAGGATCTTTCAGATATTAACAATATATTATTTGTAAACTGCTGAAAAGATCATGTTTTATGAGCTTATTCTGTCCTTATAGGAGAGATTCCGAGACCACCTCCACTGCCGGAATGGACGGACATCAGAGAATATTTGGAATACCTGAATCTTGATGAGCCCATCATCGGTAAGACGACTTCAGAATCAAAACCATTAAAACATACCATTTAAAATAGAGTAAAGTGGTCTTAAAGGGATAGGTAACCCCTAAATAAAAAGTTAGTCATCATTTACTCACCTTATGTCATTAGGGTTGGGCCGATAGACGATGCCATCGTCCATCGCCGATGGCTGACAGACATCACGATGTTGAGCCGGCATCGTGATCTCCCCAACCCCCA
>NW_015544192.1:2295921-2314813 GCF_001515605.1 Sinocyclocheilus anshuiensis | reverse complement strand
AACCCCCTTCCCCCCGCAATCTGCCGCATCCCAATTCCATGTTCGGAAAGGAAATTAAGTGTACTACAGAACCCCTAAAGGGAATAAATAGCCTACGAGATGGGAGGATAAAAATATATATATTTCAATACTTTCTCTCGCAATTATATCGTTAGGTAATTATACAGTATATAAATTGCAGGCATCAGGGAGCCGCCTGCTACTAATATGCAGGGCATTGAAACCGCTTTCGAATGCGCGTTCTCATTTTACTTTCACTTTCGAGATTTGCGATCACACGGACTCTATACTATGGAGCGGCAGTACCTACCACACATTGTACAAGATTAGATATTTGTCATTGGTGCTCAGTATCTGCAAATCATTCGCCATTGTCCTATCAGTCATCTCTCCTTACTCTGTATGTGGTAAGTGAACTTTCATGTACTGTAATGTAACAGTCTACTAATGTTTATTGGCTGACCATGTCCCTTTAGTGGCTCCGTAGAACGCGTTATTTGTTTTCCGTGCCTTTCTGCATACGTATTCACGCTTCGGGCACACCCCATAACCCCGCCCCCCGATGTCATCGTCCATCACGATGTTTCACTGTAGACATCGTCTGATGCCAATTTGGTAGACATCGCCCAACCCTACATGTAATTTCAAACCTCTATGATTTTCTTTCTTCTGTGGTACATGAAAGAAGATATTTTGTACATTTTTTCAACTGTTTTCTCCCATACAAAGAAAGGCAATGGGGTCCAAAATAACATTGGAATTTGGACCCCATTGACCTTCATTGTATAGCTGAAAAAAATAGATATTTTCAAAATATCTTTAATTGCAATAAACCACTAACTTTTCCTCATTTATTTTTTCAGGTCTCAACTCCCTGGTACAGGTTCCAGATCATGTAACTGACGATGGCAAAACTGTGTTAAAGTACAAGTGCCGAATGTGTGTCGTGGAGATGGACCTTTATAGCATGGTGGCCCATATCGTTGGACGCAAACACAGACAAAAATACTTGGTATGGTGGCTTTGTTCCTCATTATACGTTTACTCTTATATTGTTCAGAGTGAAATAAATTGATTACATTAGATCTGTCTTGGCAGGAGCTGAAAAGACCTGACTTGGTGACATGGCAAGACAACAACCAAAAACAACCGGGTCTTGTTGCCAGAGCTAAAGCTGCAGTAGTTGAAAAGCAGGAGGGATGGGGAAAGCCAGTGGTAATATAATCTTAGTGGATTTGTTGCTTGTAAAATGTATTATTTTGAAGAGTTTTGCATAGAACGCATAGAAATATGAATTAATATTCAGCTGTAACTTCATTTTAGGCACTCAGAAAACCACAAGAGAAATTCAGAAATGTTTTCCAAGGTGAATATTTGACCTTTGAATCAGCAGCTTATTTTTCATAGTACAGAACTTCATTTTGTGTGAAATTTACATATTTTTATGTACTCTTTGTACCTAGCAGGAATTGATTTAAGGGCCAGTGTTCACTATGGACAAGACTCTCTTAAGAAGTCACCTTTCCCTGAACAGGTTCAAAAACAGACATACTTGGATGAAGACCAACATGGAAGACCCTATTATACTGCCGATAAGTATGACCAGTACAATAGACCTAATCCAAGTAATGCAATCCGCCAACAATTCTATCCAGAAGAAAACCAACATCAAAAACCTTACGAAGATGCTGACATTCGAGGAGGTGATGATTATCCTGAAAGAGAAATGCATACTAGGCCCTATGCAGACCAGAGTGGACGGAGACTTCAGGAAGACTACGAAAGAGAAAGTCTTGGCGGAGGACAGTTCTCAGGAGGTCAAATAAACCGATTTAATGACAAAGACCTCCGAATCCGCCCTGGAGCATCAGAATATCAGAAAGAGCAAATGGAAGGTAGGCGGAATGCAGGTTATGAAGAGAGAAATCCTGCCATGAATCCCATGTCAATGCATGGAAGAAGCTTTAATGAGGAGAAAATAGGCACTGTCAGAGAAATGCAAAGTAGGACTTGGGATAAAGTTAATGAGGTGCAAGGTTACCCCCCTATGTTTCAACCCAAAAATCCGAGAGCATATTCACAAGAAGCGGCTCCAGCTAAAAAGAAAAGGAAGAGCAGATTCTCTGATGCAACCGCAGAGGAAATAGCACTCACACATATGAGGTGACTTGATCATTTCATAATGTCACATTCAGAAAATTTGTTGCTCAATGTTATGAAATTTGATGGGTGTATTTTTACTCAAATTTATATTAGTCTGTTGTCTTCAGGGGTTATTTATTTATTTACTAAATTCTCATTTCAGACATTCAAATAAATCCCCCGCCAAAGTGAAACCAAGAGGAGCACCGTTTAGAGCAAATCCTCTGGTAACCCTTGTTTACTCTCAAATCAATTGTATATAAAATGTTTTATTTTAAGATAACTTGCTTTAACTTGCCTTTTAAATATGGTGTATAGGTATTCCTATGATATACTTTGTCATGAACTGCATTTACATGCAGTTTAAGTTCGATTTTTAATCGGACTAAAGCAGTCATTTTGCTTTTTAAAATGTAATTTAAACGCTTTAGCCGGTTTTTGTGAAGTCAGACTAATGGTGCGATAACATTTACCGTTGTTCAATGAAATTTTGCAGACAAATTCCAGTCATTTTAGTAGGAATACAGTAAGGATTCACTAATTCTCACCTTAACATAAGCAGATAATATGGTTATAGCTGGTCTTCGTTTCTAGCATGGACTGTATTCACATTAATCAAACTACAACTGGCTTCATTGTTGTTCGCATTCAAGACACAGTGATGTGGCACATTGTGCCGTATATACTTGAACATACAGATGAAGACTGGCTTGACTATGTACTAACCCACAGTGTTTGTTGGAATACTCATTGTTTTTTTGTTTTTCTTTAGTCTTTAAATAAACAATTTGTGGATTCTGGAAGTACAGCCCATCTTAATCCAAAACATGAAAACGTTCTGGACATACTTGTGAGTGCAGAATATTTGACAAACATGAAAAAAGACTAGCTGATAAACTGGAGTTTTCATTTGAACATATTCTGTTTAAATTACAGAATGACATCAAGATTGAAAATATGGATGAAGCCAGATTTCTTAAAGAGAAGCTGTGCACAGTTTTGAAAGAGTTCCAAGACAACAAATCCAGAAGTGCTGTGGTAAGCAGTGTTATATGCCAAGAATGATTGTCATTTAATTCAGTCTAAATAATTGTTCTCTATTTATCTATTTATAAAGGGCCATACTTCACAACCTGTCAGTGATCACAGAGGAGTAAAGCAGACAGACCAGCGCAGAGATGCATATAAAGACCCAAGGGATGATCCAGATGGCATGCATTTAGAAAAGAGAGGTTTCCAAGAGGCCAGACGATATGAAGACTGTCCCAGAAGTTTCCAAGAATCCAGACAATTTGGAGATGACCCTAGAATGTTTCGAGAGGTCCGACAAATCGGGGATGACCCCAGAGGTCTTAGAGAGACCAGACGTTATGAAGATGATTACAAGGAGTCAAAACGATTTGACAGTTATCCCAGTGGTCTTCAAGAAGCAAGGCCGTACGCCAATGATCCCAGAGGATTTCAAAAGATGATGTTACAAGAGACCACACGAGATCTTCCAGAGCGGAGACGTTATGATGAAGATCCTAGACAAAAGGAACAACATTTTGAAGAATATTCAAGAGCAGAAGCTCCAAGAAGCACTCAAGAGACAAGATATTATGAAGGTGATTACAGAGGCTTTGGAAATTTGGATCCTGAAAGAAATTGGGAGCATCAGAAAGGACGTTCATTAGAGCGTTTTGAGAACAGAGGCCCGGCAGATCTTGAGAGAGGTTTTCAAGGTAATCATAAACCCTTTTTTTTTTTTTTTCAAATGGTTGTAGGTCAAACTTGTTTTCCTGAGGAGCTGATGATAAGGTTACTATATGTGATTACTACGGTGGCTGAGAAGTGCAAAGCAGATCACAATTCTGAAAACAAAATAACAAATGACAAACGCAAATGCAAGTCTAAAAAACAAAATAACAATTCAGAAAACACAACGACAAATTCGAAAACAAAATAACAAGTCAGAAAACACAACGACAAATCAGACAAACCGGAAGAGGTAGGTATAGTTTGAGACGCCGCCATTGGTTTGGGATTACTCACAGCTGACTGGACGAGACATCTGTCAATCAACGTATACAGGAAGAACCAGCCGAAGAACAGCAGAGTCATGGTAGAAAGTTCGGAGATGGTATTAAAGTAGCTCAGTTTAAATGTATTGTATGAATTGCCCTTACTATGGAATAAAAAATACGGGGTGTCTATTTACATTTAGTTAAAAGTGGCTGTAAATCATCAGCGCTAGTGGCGCAGATGGATAAGTGCGTGTCTTTGACTTTTTGATGCGATCGACCCGGGTTCCATCCCACCTTTTACCGAACTTTTTTTTTTCTCCCTTTTCAAATCTCGTATTAGCAATGGATTCTATTTACACTACGTGAAAATAGCAGTATTTTTAGCAATATGCTATTTACACTGTTAAAATAGCAGGATTTCTACTATCAAGCATACTACTTGTTACAAATAGTGGCAATTATCTGGACTTAAGTATTGTAGTACATTATAAAACAGTATGCAATAATAACGTATTGAGTGTAAATTATAATTTTAATTTTAATGATTAAATGGATGCCACCTTATTGGTACAATAAAGCCCTCCCTACACCTACCCTAACCCTACCCGATACTTTATTTTCAACTTTTTGATTATTTCCTTAATTTTTACTGAAAATAAATGCCTTTACGATGTGATACGAGATTTGAAAAGGGAGAAAGAAAAAGTTCGGCAAAAGGCGGGATCGATCGCGTCAAAAAGTCAACAACACGCACTTATCCATCTGCGCCACTGGAGCTGATGTGACTTGTTAATTTGTTTTCGGATTTGTCGTTGTGTTTTCTGACTTGTTAATTTGTTTTCGGATTTGTCGTTGTGTTTTCTGACTTGTTAATTTGTTTTCGGATTTGTCATTGTGTTTTCTGACTTGTTATTTTGTTTTCGAATTTGTCATTGTGTTTTCTGACTTGTTATAATGTTTTCTGAATTGTTGCTGTGCTTTCTGAATTATTTTGTTTTTTAGACTTGCATTTGCGTTTGTTATTTGTTATTTTGTTTTCAGAATTGTGATCTGCTTTGCACTTCTCGGCCACCGTAGATTACAGTGTTTCAAAGAATTTGTACCAGTTTTTTATATAAACTCCTGATTGATTCCACATAATTATCTTGTTTTCAGAGAGCTTTGGCAAGCCTCCTGTTCACTTCCAACCAACCTCTCTACAAGAAGAAGCGAGGATGTATGCTGGGAGAGCACAGCAGAGGTCTCATCAGAATGACCATGAGCCAGGCGATGAACCCTACGACCCGTTCCACCCATCATCCTCGCCACCTCCAGAAGCGACCAGCTCCACCAGTCTTGACAAGATTGCATCAACTCTTCTTGAGCTCGTGGCTCGTAGATGAAGTTAGGCTGATGAGTCAGTTCATAATATAAGATGGTTATAGCTTAACAATAGTCTACAGTGATTGATCACCTTTATGTAAATTCATACAAAAACTTTCAGTAAATGTAATACTGTTTTCATCCGCCCATACCGCTTATCCTCTGCAGGGTCACGGAGGGCTGGAGGTTATCCCAGCATCTCGGGCCACAGACAGGAAAATACTCTGAATGGATAGGAAGTCATCGCAGGGCACACACACACACACACATTCATAATGTTTTGAATTGCTACCTAAATTCTCACTGCTTTTCATTTTGTCACGATTTGTAGCCTGCTTGCTATTGTCTTTTCTGTTTGGTTTGTGTACTAAGAAATTGTAATGGGTTTTGTTCAAATGGTTTATAAGAAAGATGATTGAAAAAAATAAACAGTTCAACCCAAATTTGACCATCCTTTTTTTAGCAATAATTTAAAAAAATTGTATTTAATAAATTGACTGGTTTTGAACTATGGCGTATAAAATATAACAAGCATTTCATGTTTTGTTTTTTTATTATTTCAAACACCTAGTGCCAAACCCTTGTAAATAAAAGTATTGTGAATTTTTTTCCCAAAATCCCAATATTGTAATATTTTTGTGTGAAAAGCTGACCACAGAACTGGATTCAACTATAATAAAAACATTTTTTGATTTTTAACATAATTTTGTACTTGGGACAAGAGTATTTTTTTTATAAATATAACATTTGTCATGTATTATATGTTGTAAACACGTACCTTGCTATATACATATAATTACTGTTTTAGAATAATGAAATACTGAGGTCATTCTTATTTTGATTCCACAAACAGATTCACAAAATGCATACAATTAAAGCGTATGCATTCATGTGATGTGCAGACCAGCTCAAACTCTCGCTGAACTGAAGAACAATCACATTCAATGGCGAGTACGTCACAGTTAACGTATCACTTCTTCCGGTTTAAAAAAAAAAGTTGTCAAATCGCCGGCCATCTTGGTTCCTGTAACAGCCTGAAATAAATTAAATATTACGACGAACCGGAGTACGCTACGATTTCATCACGTAAAGTGAGTATAAAAATGATGTACTTTGCTGCGTTACTGTTCGGTTGCTATCTACAACTTGGTTTGGATGAAGCGGGGGTCGTTTTGAGCTCGTGGTCTAATAAAAGTTTTCATCCAATGGACGATTGTTTTGGAGGATGAACATAGGCGCCATTTTCCTCCTCGCTCTCTGAAGCGCTTATTGGTGGCTAGTGGAAGGGAATGGAGGCGGTCAGGAAACTGTTGGACATAGGTCGCCATTTTGGCTCTCTAGTGTAAATGACTTCTATTGGCTCACTGGTTCGTTCTGAGCCTAAATGGTGGCAGTTTCATAACTACCAGAACCCTTAGAAACCTTGATTGGTGGAATCTAGTCCGAGGTTTGATTGGTCTGAAGGACAGATCCAAACGTAGTCTTTATTGGTTAGACTGTCTTTACACCGCTTTACAAATATTGTAGGAAAACTCGGTCAAAGCCTTCCAAAACCATCATTATTTCACTTCTCCTAGTTTGACGGGAATCAGTCAATGCGGCCTGCTAACGTAGCGAGCACTGTCTAACGTTACCTTTATGCCGCTCATTTTATAGTCCTTATCTGTCCGTACAATCTTACTGGCTGTAGATGTTTTGAGATGTAAATCAGTCTCTATGGGTTTCATCTAGAACAATGTTACACACACATACACTGAATGTTTGCATGGTTTCGGTTAGCATGTCTCCCGGTAGCCTGCAAATGCGTGTCAACTTCGTTAATGAAAAAAGCATTTGTAATTTGTATCAGTATCAGTGTTTATTACGATTCACCAGAGGTATAAGACATGTACATCTGTGTGCTTAATTTATTCGTCTTGGAATTTATTCCGTGTATTTTCATTTTGCAAAATGTGCGGATGGTGTCATTGTATACATTGCATAAACAAATACGCTTCTACTTGTCACCTATGAATGAAAAAAAAAATACTAACGTCATAATTACTAGATTTAGCAAAAAGCTGTCATTTAAGACGTAATTGACATGATTTTAATGTACTAGGTTAAATGGAGGTCAATTCATAGCACATGAACTCACTATTTACACATGATTCATCAGTGAGCGTTTCAAGGCAACACTTAAAAGCAATATCATTGCCTATTGACCTTGATTTTACAAGAAACATAATGGCATTCATAGCAAATGTTGCCATAATCTTTCAGTACTGTTGCTGTAAATCATTTACCTGCTTTTCACATGTATTTTAACAACAACAAAGTATAGGAAGCATTGTGATGCAGTTGTTGCTCTGGTTTTCATCTATACTGTTTAAAGCTAACCCCTTATTTTTGATGTGCATCTCTCACATAAGTAAAAAAAAACAAAAAAAGTCAAGTGTCTCCTCACTGAAGGTCTCCGCAAAGTGTTAGCAGACTTGGTTCTTTATGAAAAATAATATGAAATCTTAAATCTGCTGTGCATCAATTGGATTTGGGCGGAAGGTGCGTAGGCCGTCTTGCATGTGGTGACATGAAGTTTCGGGAAATAAAGAGACTAATAAAGAATCAAGTGATGATGTTAAGCAAGTTAAGGTGTGATTTTTGTGGGCAAAAAAAGTCTATTGACAATAGTATGTAGATAGATTCAGCTTAAGCAGAAGTGACTTAACTCAAAATTTCAGATTGCATAGATTAGAAATAACTGGATTTCTGGTGAAAATTTGGAGTGAATTAGCTGAACAGTGGCAAATGTGACTGCCCCATTTGTATTCTTCTTCTGCTAATAACCATAATTAAATGAAAAGTTAACAAATAAGCGTAATAACAGTTGCATAACTTGTATAATTTTTGGTCACATGAGATGCTGTATGGTTACACGTATTCGAGGTTAAACCATTTGACATGACCCTTCAGGTCAACTTTACATTCATTTAGGACACAGTTAACATTGAGGTTAGGTTTCATGTGCTGCACTGCATGCATGTTCTTTCACTCAAATGAGATTGGAAGTCTAACCTGAGTGACTTTCCACTTTAAATCATGTGGCTACGGCACCCGGCATGCTCTTATAAAAAATATGAAATCTTAAATCTGCTGGGCATTGACTAGTTTTGGGCGGAAGGTGCGTAGGCCGTTTTGCATGTAGTGACATGAAGTTTCTGGAAATAAAGAGACTAATAAAGAATCAAGTGATGATGTTAAGCAAGTTAAGGTGTGATTTTTGTGGGCAAAAAAAGTCTATTGACAATAGTATGTAGATAGATTCAGCTTAAGCAGAAGTGACTTAACTCAAAATTTCAGATTGCATAGATTAGAAATAACTGGATTTCTGGTGAAAATTTGGAGTGAATTAGCTGAACAGTGGCAAATGTGACTGCCCCATTTGTATTCTTCTTCTGCTAATAACCATAATTAAATGAAAAGTTAACAAATAAGCGTAATAACAGTTGCATAACTTGTATAATTTTTGGTCACATGAGATGCTGTATGGTTACACGTATTCGAGGTTAAACCATTTGACATGACCCTTCAGGTCAACTTTACATTCATTTAGGACACAGTTAACATTGAGGTTAGGTTTCATGTGCTGCACTGCATGCATGTTCTTTCACTCAAATGAGATTGGAAGTCTAACCTGAGTGACTTTCCACTTTAAATCATGCGGCTACAGCATGCGGCACCCTCTATGAGACCACCCTGAGCCAATCACTGTTCATGGGCTCATTTGCATCACCGCACGCCTGGCCAATCCGCTCCTCCGAGGGGCGGGCTTTAGAGACATTTAGTTTGACTTTGTAAATAAGCAAGGGACAGTTGTTTGAGAAGTCAGTTGTTCAGTCCAGCTCCGTCCAGCCACAGTAGGGAAGATGATCTGCAGGGGACAGATTTTTAAAGGCTCGCAAACCGAGACGATCCTCCGCCCTCCCTGCGTCCTTTTTGCAACTTTCTGCTGCTTTTGTCTGGTTTGTTTTTTTCTCTCTCGTTCTTTTAATTCCCTGACCCCTATCCTGCAGCTCAAGGTAACTTAAAACAGGAAGTTGAGTGTCTGTAAAAGGGGGCGGAGTGGAGAGGGTAAGCAGGGAGGAGGGGGATGACACGGCCTACAGATGGCTGGCTAGGCCAATAGCGGCAGAGACCGACTCGGGCTCATTTGAAGAATCCAGCAAGGGGGCAGGTTCTTGGAGATAGGCGGGCCGAGAGTATCGTTTAGCAAGCTAGATTGATTACAGTCGAGTGTTAAAGGGAAAGCAGTCAGGAGATTTTTGCTCCGACTTGTTCTGCTGCTCTGCATTGCTCTCACACTTTTATTTCTTTTCATCCATCCCTTTTCTCCACCTCTCCTTCACTTTCTCGCCTGTTTTTCCGGTCACTCGTGCCGAGGCAGGGGTCAGCTGAAAGACAAATAGTAGGGTTGCCAGGCAGAGGCCAACTCCAGGCTCCAGGCGGCTTCAGGGGAGGAATGGGAGTGGGTTGTGTGTTTAGGAAAGGGGGGAGGGGGGTGGCTGAAGAAGATGGGCTAATGGAAGGGGGAGGGGTCGGAAAGGGGGGGGCGGTAGGTGATCGCGCTCCCCTCGGCTCGGGGCTTTGAAAGCAGCAGCAGATCGCCTGTCCCACAGCCTTTTGTCTCCTCCTGGGACCAAGCCTTTGGACTAGACAGTTAAGGAGACTTTCGAGATGTCCTCCTGTTCTCCAGTGCCCACAGCGCAGCATATGAAGGGCACGGGGTAAGTGTGACTTGCGACTGCAATCAGACAGTAAAGCTCTCTCTCTCTCGCTCTCTCTCGCTGCAGTAATGGGATGCTTCCTCTGTCCTCCGCTGCGCTTTTCTCCTCCTCCTTTCGTCCTCTACTTTTCCCCTTGCTTGAAATCTGAGTGAACATCTTTGTGTTTTCTGTCCTGTTCATTTTGAAGTCCTTAAGCAGACTACCAATGTTTGACATGATGATGTAAACATTAACTAGCTGGAAATTTCACTGGTTTTGCATACGGAATTTTAACTTTCCATCGTTGAACTGCATGGCGTACTCTTTGATCGCAGTTGACCTCTAAGTTCAGTTCATTCACTTTGACTTTGGACCTATTGAAGGTCCCATGCTGTTGTGTATCTCTGGTACATCTGTGTTGCTTACAGAGACCGATAGAAATGATGGCCCTGGCTGCATAGGACCGCTAGTTCCGGTTCACCTTTCAAGGCCCAGTTTCATGGCTTGTTTACACTCTTGTGACAGTGAAGCAGAGCAGAGGACAGTATGGATGTGGGCTTTACGTGACCATCATGGATTGGGGTTTATATGGGGACTTTTAGCCCCCTAGTTCATCATGTACAGACGGCTGTCCTCACACAATGCCTCGTTATGGAATCCGGTCGGATTAAAGTCTCTTTTTCGTTTGTGTACTAGAAAGTTTCCATTAGTGATGGTATTAAGGTCCTTTTGGGGAAAGGAGTTACTAAAAATAACTCTAGGTAGAGCCTTGACTGCTGCTTCTCAGCATGATGTGTTCAGTTAAGATTTTAATATCATTTTAGCTCCTTGCTGCACCAGTTTGCAATGATGTTCAAGGGTAAAATGTCACACCTGACTAATGTTTTTGCACATTCCCTCTCGTTCCCGGAGTTTTGCGCTTGAGGTTGTTTTGAAATGTCAGCGCAGAACCTTTAAAGTTTACAGTTGGGTTTCTGGTGCTTGCGTCGACACGTCGTCACACCTTGCCATTGCTAATGGGCCCATCAGTGGATGAAGGTCACAGGAATGTGAGAGCGGCTCCCGCATTCGATCCGTCAGTGGGGAGAGTGTGAGACCAAGAGGACAGTGCATCCCTCAGGGGCACAGACAAGAGGGGGCCATTCACCATCATTACACACAGTAGGGTCGCCAAGTTGCTGCAGTGAAAGTTGAAAAACCAGTCTCCATTTGCTTTCTTTCTGTGCTATAGTATATCCTTCACTCTCTCTCTCTCCCTCCCCCTAAACTGTGTATTATTTTCCCCCCCCTTTCTGCTTACTGCCGAATGACCTTGAGAGTTCAGGGACGGCTTCCTGGAGTTGATGTGAGGCCGAACCAAGGGCAACTTTAGAATGATTGATCCATGAGATTAGACACGGATCAGAGTGGCGGTATTGTCCAGCCCCTATGTTTTTTGCTCCCGACATTAGAGCAAAACAAGCACGGCTTTTTGTTGGTTAATTTGTAATTCATTGCCGGGTACATTTTTTTGTGTCCGAGTCGATGATTAGCCAGTAACCTCAGCAGGCTTTGTCAATATATATGTTTTTTTTTGTTTGCTTGTTTTGTTTTTTTACCAGCTGGCCTTTCTGTGTGAATGCTTGGGTAGTTAATAAGTCCTGAATGTAGCTTTAGAAATGTGACCTTTCTGTATGACAGAATGATCATAGAAAACAACTTGTCTGTGTTCTGTAATTTTATTGAGGCTGGTTTTGGTTCAGGGTCTTAGGTAATATGTAATAAAGAGTTGTATGTAATAAGAGCTTCATGTCTGAGAGGTAGCTTAGATCTCAAGTCAACACAACGGCTAGCATCCACAACCCTGGTATTGTCTTATCAGCACAGCTGATTTTAATCTCTCCTGCATGAGAAAGAGGTTGTTCTACAGTAAATGTATGTGAAATTATAATGTTGTGTTTGTGTCACAGCAGTTTCACCTCCTTGGAGGCCTCAGGCCACACTTTCTCCAACCATTAAATATCTGCTGCACAACCAGCTTAACTCATCTCTTGTCAAGGGGGTAATTTGCAATATCTCAAGTGTTTGAGAACCGCTTGTCCCCGATCACACTGAAATGTTCGAGCATTCCTTTGCTGCAGTCCTCCTGCACAGCGAAAGCCAGGCTGGCAGTGATGTTCTTGCTGATTCAGCCTCTGCTAGCGGCATTGACTTTCTGAGACACAGAGCACCAGCGGTCATTGCCGTCAAGGCAACAGAACAGTTCAGGAGAAATCCTACACCACCGTTGCGTTCTGACTTGATGAAGGACGATCGTGACTGAGAGTTGAAGCACGTGCACTGAGCCTCACTTACCTTTTTGTGTCCTGCCTACAAGTCTAAAGTTGGTTTGAATTACATTGTGATTATGTAGTTCCGTTATGGTTGCAGTTGGGTCAATGACATAACACTTTTTAAAGTCAAAATTGTCAGTTAGGGCTGGGTGGTATATCAAGTTTATATGATTTATTAATATATTTTTAATAAACGATGTGGTATGAGGCAATACCTTTTATATCGATATCCAGTGAGCTGCTGTGGGTAAAGTGCATAATCCAGTTTGTCCTAAACATGAGACATGTTTATATTAAAGGGCTTTAAAATAACTTGTAAGCAATGTTCCCTCAATTTTTTTTTTCTTTTTTCTTGCTGATCAAAACTTTTCTCTATTGGGTGCCATGGGCGGACATTTTGGCCACCTGAGCAAAAACTTATACCAGACCTGTACAGCGCACACACAAACTTTAATGTGCTATTTATATTTGATTTGACCCTTGATGTAACTAAATGATGCACATCTTAGGTTACCTGAGAATTTTTTTTTACAGTGCTGTTACCAAGAAATTCTATTAAAAATCTTTTTTTTTAAATCTCACGCAGAACAGTTCAATTCTTTATAATAATATCATATAATATAATATAATATAATATGAACAAAATGAAGCCGATATTGCTCATGAATTCCCTTTTTGAGTTTTTTTAATTTATTAGGTTTATAATGAAATATAATATAAAAACAAACTGAAGAATTTAAACTGATGGAATAGAATAGAATACAATAGAAAACAAACTGAAGCTTTTAAACTGAGATCTGTAAGCTAGTTTACTAGAATTAAATCAAATGGTTTTCCCAACTCATTTTTACATGTGTGCTGTGCGTGGCATATTATTTCTTCTGTGCGGTCTTAGAGAGAGAGAACAAACATTGCTGTAATCTATATTTAACAAGTATAGTTTAAAGCAGCTCTCCCCATCAGATGCTCTGACAGTCAGATGCATGTGCTGCTGACAGAGACGCTATTTGTGCTATTTAATGTGTTTTTTCCTCAGTGCATTACAAAGTCATGGAAATATTTCCATTTTTCTGTCAGGAGTGCATGAGGCTGCATGTGATTCTCCGCTAAACTTAACAGACTTCAGTGAAGGAGACTTCATGCGCGCCAAACAGACGGAGCGCAATACAATAGGAGCGCAATAATTCTGACTAAAATGTACATTTTGCTAAAATATTTGTAGTTGGACAATAATCGTGTCGTGTAGAATTTTAAACCTACAAGTGTATATTATGATAGCAGTAACTGTACAGTGACTATTGTAATGGGGTCTAAATATAATGCAATTAATAGGCAATGTGCTTTTTGTTTGTATGTAACAGTGAATTTAACTTATGCTTTAAAAGTTGTTTTTTTACAATGTATTGTTACAATGTTAAAATGAAATATGATTCTAACAGTTTTTTGCACATAATATAGGCTATAGTATAGCCTACATGATTAATTGCACTATATTTGTTTTCATTGCCTTTTAAGATAAACGTTGTTTCATTGGGCATGATGTAAAAAAAAATTTTTTTTAATATATTATATATAAATATATTAAATATATATATTTAATCCAAATAGAAAAACGTAGAAAAAAACAAGATATATAACGTATATCGCAATTCAGCCAAAAAATACAGAGGTATGATTTTTTTGGCCATATCGCCCAGCCCTAAGCAAATGATTATTATTTCTTGGGCAAAAAAAAAAAAACATATTTTAAAAGTTGCTTCTCTGTATCTAGCTTGTTAATATTTGAAAGTTGCCCCTTTTAATTATTATTTTGCTTTAACACAATACAAAACATAACCTCAAAAGAACAAGGATTCTACCCACAATGCTAAGCCAGAGGTCTCGATCTGGTTAAAGGAGTCAAAAATAGCTCCCACTCAAGCAGCTGGTCTAAGCGAGCTTTGATTTAACCTATTTATGTCTCCTTTAATGGCGTGTTATCTCATTTAATTTGCCTCACAATTTCCCATGTCCATGACAGTAATTTGCCGCTGTTATCGCCTGCTAATTATCCAGCTAGTTTTCTTAATTGTCTTACTTGAGACGTTAAATTATTATTTCTTATCAAGCCGGAGCTGGCACATCCACACTCACAGATGTACTGCAGAAGACCGTAGTGAGATAGACACCTGATGCTGTTGCTTCCCAGCAGCAGAGCGACTGCCAATGACCTCCTGTGTTTTTCTTATTATAAGCATGCATAATGAATTTGATTGACAGTTGACTGCTTCAATCAAGCCTGAAATGAGTCTAGAGCTTATTGACAGCAGAGTCACACATGGATCATTGATTTGTATTATGCTTGTCTAATGTCACTGATCATGATTATTTTGGAGGCAAATAAAGACCGTGACACTAAACATGATTTTTTTTTTTTATCAGTGTGATTGTAATCATCCTAATCCTTCGAAATACATAAGAGGAGTAAGAGATGAAAGCAGGTCACTGCTTTTCACCAGTAATCACGCACGTTTCACTGTGTTGCTCCTCCGTTTGACCCACATAGTGAGGCTTCTCGGCAGTCCAACTGCTCCCCCTCCATTAAGCCCTTGGCACTTTGTCTTGTTATTGGATTATGGCTGAACTGCACAAGTCCGAGTACTTTTTTACTGCCTCGCTCTGGCTCCTGTGGCACCCCACCCTGCTATTTCTGGCCCTGTGTTTTCTTCCAGAGAAAGAGAGAGGTGCTTTGTAGCGTCCGTGGCAGCGCAAGCTCAGGCAGGCTGCCTGCAGAATTCCTCACATGCCATAGTAACCTGCCAGCATTGCTCCTCTTGCTTTTTCAGTTTGCTTTAGTTTGTGTTTGGATTGTCTCCATTGCGTCAGTGCCGAGCCGTACTGTCAGTTCAGTTCCAAAGCTATTTGGGTATCCAGATGTGCACTCCAGGCTTCAGGTCACTGGCACGG
Organism: Sinocyclocheilus anshuiensis; assembly: GCF_001515605.1. Lineage (NCBI taxonomy): Eukaryota > Metazoa > Chordata > Actinopteri > Cypriniformes > Cyprinidae > Sinocyclocheilus > Sinocyclocheilus anshuiensis. The sequence goes on along the minus strand of NW_015544192.1, from coordinate 2,299,303 downwards.
AGGAGGACTTTGTTCTCCAGGTTTTTCACATATGGATTCCTGGCTTAGTTTACGCATGGCTGAGTTGACCAATCGCCCCATCGACAGTTGCGCCAGGCATTTTACTGTAGCGACGCACAGCTATCACACACAATTATTCAGACTTCTTCAACCCAAACTAAACAGTATATATTGTGGTTTATTATCTCAAAGCTCAAGAAGTTTACGTGAATTATGAGGCTTGTATGTGAACATTAACCCTGACTTGTCGTGTTTTCTCTCCCTCTTTATCTCCTAGCAGATCTGGAGATGTCGGCAGACTCATTTGGAGCAGGCGGCAGCGATGCCCAGCAGAGCCTACAGTCCTTTTGGCCCAGAGTGATGGAAGAAATCAGGAATCTTACCGTGGTACAGGTTTCTCCTAGCTTTTTTACCTAGCTTATCACTTGGATACAGTATAAACACTGCCTTTCTCAAAACAAACCCTAAAAAGTCTTTACTGGAAAATTGTAGTTAACTATGTAGTATCTCAACAAGAGTCTACCACTGTTCATTAAGAGTAATTATTCATGTTATTGTGAGTTCTCCTCTAACGCACTCTCGCACTGTTTCAGAAGGATTTCCGTGTGCAAGAGCTTCCTCTTGCTCGCATCAAGAAAATTATGAAACTGGATGAGGATGTGAAGGTAAGAGCAGCCGAGCTGAATCAACACAATCACTCTAAGCCGATGGCAGCACACTTCCTGTCTTTGATTCTTGAGAAAGCAGCAACCCAGCAATTGTCTGCTGAACATCAAGTGGCAAGTTGCGTCAATAACTAGTGTAGTTTGCTATGGCAAGCTTCACTATTACTATTGCTCCTACTTGAATTTTTTTTTTGTTTGTTTATTTTCAAATCTTTAGTCATAGTATTGAAGTTATGAATGTTCTATACTATTTGTGCTATAGACATGAATCAAATCATGTGGCTTGAGGATTAGTATGATGGGTCTTAAATGACCTAACTTGCCTGCCAAAATAAGACGGCCAAAAAAATCCCATCGATTCTGATGAATATCGCAGAACCTTTTCTAGGGACCCTATGGGATAGTGAAGCACCCAAATTCAGCAACTGAAAATGTTAAAATAACGAAACACCTTTATTTTCGGTTTCATCTGGGTCAGCAACTATGTTGTGCACACCATGTTGATAAGCTACAACAGGTAAATGTGTCAGTAAACTGGGCATACATCACTCTGCCCAAAAATGATTCTAGAATAGCAATATGTCAAATTTGTTCAGCTGAAATATTGATAGGTTGCCAAAGAACTTTGCTGTTAACTAGTCTTCATTTATGACATGTGGATATGACACTCTGAACTGCATACCAAGTTCAATTACCCTGTTACCCAAATTCAATTAACAAAACATTTATTTTTGGTTTCAGTTTTTGTCTAAATGAAATCATTAATTTTGGTTTCGGTGTTATGGGAAAAAAAATTACAGTAGTACCACACTACTATGAGATCCTTTTGCTTAGTCCACCTAGACTGACCCAAAAGTCTCCTAGAAATCATCAGAACATGCTAGCAACCATATATCGACATGCTTCAAACCCCTGTGAACAATGCCCTGGCAACCCAATGCCCTTTGCAATGCCCTGGCAACCTTCCATCTCACCCTAGCAAAGATATTTTTCAGCATATACAAATTAAATAATCCATATATGGTCAATTTAATTCATAAACTGCCATTAATGAAAGTATGGTTATAAAGTTTCCTAGTTGATTTTTAAGGCAAAAAATCAAAATTGAATGTTTTTGTGGTCTTCTCCATATGAAAAGTAAATATTTTCAGTGGCTTCAGCTGCAGTGCAGTCTGATTTGGACCACTACAAACAGTAATCTATTATTTTCTCAGCATTGTGAATAGAAAAACTATTATATCCAGTCATCTGGCCATTTTCTGTGAAACAGCCTGATATTTGGTAGTGTGTAAACATTGAATAGACTTTTTCCGAGAACTAAAAATAACTTCTCTTATGACAACGTCAGTTCCATGTATTGCCAATATTTACTCTATTTGCCAGATCCTTTAACAAAGCAACATGCACATAAACAAACCTTCAAGTATAAATAAGAACATGGCATCAGTACTGTCGAAAGAGCTAGAGGTCATTTCAAGAGTGCTTAGCTGCGTGGGAAGCAGGCATCAGGTCAGGGTGTTGTCCAGACTCTCAAAATTACCTGCAGCTTAGAGTGGAAAGAGAGAAAAGCCAAGGCAGTTAAGAGCTCAGGAGCAGTGGCATGGGCAAGACACCTGGGTCAGTTCTTGACGTAGCCTCTTAGGCCACTACGTATGTCCATCTGTCTGTTGGCAGGCCAAAACATGCCGGGCATAGTGAGTGTCTGGATAGGATTGTATGTCGTCCTTTCATTTCCCCTTTATTAACTTGCTTTGGTAATCCTCCATAGATGATCAGTGCCGAGGCACCAGTGCTGTTTGCCAAAGCAGCACAGATCTTTATCACAGAGCTCACTCTCAGAGCCTGGATTCACACTGAGGACAACAAGCGGCGCACACTACAGGTCAGTCATGTTCATTCTCAACTTCCCTTTGACCCCTCGCCCTAGCCAGCTGAGATAAACCAGTCTCCTCTGTGACAAAATTATCTTTTTTTGTTTTTGAAGAAGACTGGAAATGATAGAAGGAAGATGGTGGGTGGGGTCAGGAAATGACTTTGAACTGGTTTTAAATTGGGGTCACCTGCACCCTGTATTTCAGAGCACTACCTGCTAAGCCATGTGTCTGGTGATCGCCATATGTATAGTAGTTCTCAATTTAAGACAAACTTGGGTTTATTTCCTGATTCCAACCACCATCTTCCTGACTGTTTTCCTGACTGTCACATTTACCGTTGCTTGGCGAAATTTCATAGGCAAAATCCAGTCATTTCAATAGGAATAACTGCAAACTGGAGTTTTGTTTCAGAGCGAAAAAGATCTCCATGCAGTGTTCGCTCATGTTCAAGTTGGACTTGTGAACTTGCTGCGATCAACAACAGAAATCTGCTCAATTTGAAAATGACTTCTGTGTGAGCTGTGCTTCATACATCACTACACTATTGACAATGGAAAATTTTTCCCATGAAATTTCGCTAATATTTTGCTAATGTGACTGCACCTTTAGCCATTGTTCCTATTATCTTCTGTTCTCCATGTGAATAGGTCCAACCCCAAAACATTACGGCAAAGATAAAAAAAAACTAAAATGTTCCCTTCTAATACTACATGCACTGGAGTCATGACACAGCTTGTCTGTTTATGGGAAGAGCCCCCCACAGGCCCCCCAAGGCTTATCTCTGTTCCACTGTAGCGTAGAGTCTAAAAGTATCTACCATGACCCACTTACTTTTTTCCATTG
>NW_015544192.1:2276608-2295846 GCF_001515605.1 Sinocyclocheilus anshuiensis | reverse complement strand
GACTGTCTGATCTTATTTTCTGTTTTCCAGAGGAATGACATCGCCATGGCCATCACTAAGTTTGATCAGTTTGACTTCCTCATTGATATCGTCCCACGCGATGACCTCAAGCCTCCAAAACGACAGGTGTGGAGAAGAGCTTCAAGCTGTCAAAATTAATCAGCATCTACAATTTTTTTTCTTCAGCATCTGTGAAGAGGAGATGGTGCTGTGTTGTCTTTGGCAGTGTAGGGGCGCTGTAAACATCCTTGACTGGAAGCTGGGTGTAGGGTTTGTGAAGGCTTTCAGTCAGATGTTTGCAGCACCCTGCTTCCCCTATCTCTGCACAACCAGACATCATATTTATTCATTGCTTGTTTATTTTACGAATGTGGCCATAGTGCCATGTGCCTGACTCCAAAAACAATTATGTGCGGCCAGTCACAGATTTTACCAGCCATTTTAATTCTTTCATTTGACAGAACATTAATTTCTTCCCATTTAACAGAACATGTACTTTGAATTTACATTGTAGATTATTTGCCAGTTACACCCTGAGCACTTCCCTCAAATGTTTCTGTAGAGAGCATTAGCAACATAAAGATAAACATCTAAACTGCCTTTCAAGAGTTACTTAAGTCTGTTCTTTGAGATTTTATACTTGTTTATACTTTTTTTTTTTTTTTTTCAATTTTCTAGTTTATGATATATTATCATATTTTAGCTATGAATTAAAATTGGGTGTCTATTATCATCATTAAACAAAAGCTTTGGGAAAATTTCATCACGCCAGGGATGAAAAAACCAAAATCAAATACGAGTAGCTCGAAATACCACAGTGGGAAGACACAACAGATAGTAAGCACATGCAAAAAGAAGGAATTTACACAATATATTCAATGATCCGAGCCCTCCTAGCTCAGCTAAACCATTGTCTTTGTTCGACCCGATGGCTTTATGGTCCTGTGGTGTTTATGTGTGTGTGACCAGGTGTGTAAACATCCTACACTCTCAGCTGTGACATCACCAAGCTGGGAGAGGGATGTTTACTGTCTTTGTTACAAATAAATCTTCAGGAATGGATGACGACGAAATATAAAGATACTCTTCTGGGTACAAACGTTTGGGTATTCCTGCTGTTTGTGTTAGAATAGGACAGCTGATTGCCTGCTATTATGCCGCGGTTGAGTGTGGGAGTTCAGGCCACAGACTGCAGCTAAAGGTCTCGTTTCTGTCCAGCTAGAAGATTGCATTACTCGCTCTTGATTTGCCTAGAAGTAATTTATCCTCATCCTGCTTGTAGTGTTACAGAGCTAAAATAATTTATGGAGATGTAACCAGCAGATAGGCCTTATGAACTCTTGATTTCATCTGTGTGTGTTTATGGGATTGTTGGATGCTCTCTTGCATTTATGAAGATCCTGCTGAGGTGTGCTGTAATATAAGGTATACATTTCTCTATAATTGTGCCTGTCTGTGTAGGAGGAAGTGCGTCAGTCCGTCGCCCCGACTGAGCCGGTCCAGTATTACTTCACTCTGGCGCAGCAGCCCAGTGCAGTGCAGGTCCAAGGTCAGCAGCAAGGCCAGCAGGTGGCTGCTCCCACCGCCACCACACTGCAGCCCGGACAGATTATCATCGCTCAGCCCCAGCAGGGCCAGGTAATTCTCACACACTTGCCACAAACCCAAGAACGCAGTACATATATGGACCATAGCATAAAACAATTAGTTTTGAGACTAAAGCCCTATTCGCACGGGATTAGTATTACCTGGTGACCTCCAATCATTTGTAATAATTGCGGAGGTTGTCTGTGATCTTAATCCTGTGCGAATCGGCCATGTCTGTAATTTGTAAAGTAAAAATTCCCCCGCAAAAGACCTACCATATTTCGCCGAACACCGAGGTCCTGTTATAATATTAGTCCCGTGCAAATCGGCATCTGTGATTCGGCCAGCATTTGGCGGGTCGTATATCATTTTTCGAGGTTTTTGTTTCCATCCATCTTTCGCGAAGAATGGAGCTGCGTTGGAGTGTTTGATAGTATTTTGGGTGCTGTTATATCGCTACACCATACAATTTGTAGATAGAAAAGGCTGAAAAGGTTTTGAGGTTAATGTGTTACAAATAAATCAAGCATAAATCTTGAGATACTATTTTAACCTGGTGAAATGTAAATGTCACAGGGCACAAAACTATATTAATTTCTTTTCTTTTTTTTTAATCCATCTGGACCATAGAACGGGACTCTCAAAGCCTTGACATCCGGGTATCTGGTAGATAAGTCGGTAAATTCGAGTAAAATCACAGGCTTCGCTTATCCCGTGCGAATGCACCACACGAAATTCAGAGGTGGGGGGTTAATTTCAAAATCACACAAGGTCTCCAGATAATACTAATCCCGTGCGAATAGGGCTTTTGACTGCATCCGAAATCACATAATTCCATTCTATTTCAGTATGTGAAAATAGTATGTCCGAATTCATTGCATTCATAAAACATTAGGCAAAATGCTTGCTTACTACCAAAGTGCACATCTGATGGACATGCAGGCTCATGAGGCTGCAGGAGAGGATTTGTGAATGGCAGTGAAGATACCCAACTGAAACTGATAGGTCACATGACAATGACAACATGACTAATATAGAATGTCAAGAGTGCATTCATGCTGTATGAAACATACCTTTTTATCAGTTGCAAAGTACCTGCCTGTTCAGAGAGCATGTGATTTTGGATGCAGCTTTCATTAACATTTATCAAACATACACATTTAACACAGGAAAAACAGCACATATATTGATGACTCATCTCGCGTGACACAGCAAGTAGCATATCATTATATATGGCTATGATGTAAATAAAGCCTCTTGACTATTTAAAAGAAACGAGTTACTCTTTTGATTACGTCCCGCCGAAACTTCCTATTTTAATAGGAAATATGTCAGCACAGGTAAGAAAACGTATCTGTAGGGCACTGTTTGCCCTTGTAATTACCCTAGTGTATATTATACTACGGTCTGGTGGACAAAAGCCTGAAACTTTATCGTATCTACTCTCGCACACAACACTTGAGCCCTGACTACTTTGATCAGCCCATTACAGGATCATTTGAAACATTATTGGTGAAGGTTGAAAGCCCAGAGGTGTCATTTTCACGTTGCTATCAGGTGAACAGTAGAGAATCCAGTCACTCTCTCATGTGATATCTGTCCAACTTTTTAGCATGAACACAGCAGTCCTCTCCACGCCTCTACCTTTTTGTTTTTATGTAGTTAACTTTTATTTTGTTAAGTTATACTGGTTTAATTCCACCAGTGTGAGGCTATTTTTCACTTTCTCTCTCTTCTCTGTGGTGAACCTCATTCTCTCTCTAAAGATCAGTGCTGCTTCAGCAAGCTGCAGTTTGCTGACCTGTCAGACTTGGGCAGAGTTGTGCTGCAGTCACCTTAGAGAGCTCTTGGGACAAATATATTCAACTAGGGTTCAAAATTGTCAGACCACACTAAAATGAGATTTAAATTCTAATTTCAACCTGAAAATAAAGTTTTAGAATTTTGAAAAATGTCAAACTGAAAATATATATATATATAATTTTTTTGTTTCCTTCTTGATATATATATATATATAGAGAGAGAGAGAGAGAGATACAGTATATATAGATAGATCTAGATATATACACGTTTGTGGACAATTTCTAGGTCACTGATCAAATAAGCTAATTTGTGACATCATTTGAACTTCATTGTGCAACAGATCAGATTTTTTATTTTATTTTTTACATTTTCAGTTCATCTTTACACTTTTTTTATTTATTTTTATTGTTATGCTGATTATAGAATTTAGGGGGGGGGGAAGCAAATCAAAAGCATTTTCAGTAGTGGTGTCAGGTGTTTGGGCCCTACGTATACTACCCTTCAAACGTTTGCTGTTGCTAATTGTTGTTTTTTGAAATATTAATACTTTTATTCAGCAAGGATGGTTTAAGTTAATCAAAGGTGATAGTAAAGACAACTGTACTGTTGGATTTCTATTTCAAATAAATGCTGTTCTTTTAAACATTCTATTCATCAAAGAATCCTGAAAAAAAATATGTTAAAAAGAACATATTAAATATTTTTTAAATATTAAGGATTTTAATGCAAACATGCACATTTCTGAAGAATCATGACATTGAAGATTCAGTTTTGCCATCACAGGAATTAATTATATATTAAAATAGAAAGTTACTTTTTATATTACAATTTTTGATCTTTTAAAAACATAAAAAAATCTTACAGACCTCAAACATTTGAACGGTAGTGTATATACATAGGTAGGAAAGAAATAAGGTGAGAGAAAAATAGTGGTGTAGAGTATTTATGCACAGGAAAAAGGTGACCACATGTTTATTGAACAATTTTGACAAAACATTTGTCAGATTGTGACCTGTTCCTTCATGCGCTCTGTTCAAGCTCTCTTCTGTTTACCCTTTAAGTAAAAATGTATTGTCAGTGGGGTTTTATCTTCAAACCTGAGGACAGAGAGTCGGTTTAGCTTCATCTCGCTGTCTGCTCACTGCTTTGTGCCGCTATATGCAGTCATTTCCCCAAATGCAAAACTTCCATAAACTGTCATTATTTTCAAATTTTACACCAGAGCTTGCACTCATCTGCTATAACAGATGCTTCATCTTTGCTGCTGATTTAAACTCTGCTTCAGTTAATGCCGGTTCACACCAAATCTGAAACTACAGAGTGACACAAGTTATCAAATATTCACAGCAATTATTCAAACTTTAATTATTCACACTAAATCCAATGTAGAATTCTTGCCTTGTAAATAATATATATTATATATTATTGTAGTGTGATATTTCAGGCTTGGTGTGAAGTTGTTCATTTAAAAAAGCTTTATGCATGTTTTATGTCATTTCAAAAATATGGATATGGTGTGAATAAATCTGTTCATACTACATGTGACACATCACACTTTCATTTCTTTACACTGTTTGTGGCTTTTCAGTGCTTTGCCTTTTTTGTTGCTTTTTATATGACGTTTGAGTATGCGCTTTGCATGTGCTTGCTTGTGTTGTCAAGTTCACTCTCTTTCTCGTATTATTTCCTCCTCTTCATCAGGTATTGCAAGGAACTACCATGCAGCAGCTGCAACAGGTGCAGGTTGCTCAATCACAGGCGACCCCTATCACGGTAAACACCTCAAACCCCTCAAAATGACCCCTGTTCTTCCCCAAAAAGTCCCTCTTTGACGTAAAAAGTAGCTTTTTAGGGCTTTTTTCATGACAGTTGAATAAGAACAGCATTTCAAAGCACAATACATCAGCAAAATATCCCTGTTTGGGTACTATATCATGTACTACTGTACATGAAACAATGTAGCAAACAGAAGCAGAGGATATGATTTTTTTTCTTCTTTAATTTCCTCATAAAATTTTCTGGATACTGATATTCAGTTTACTGGTGGTAGTTTTTTTTTTTTTTTTTAAGTTTACTTGAGCCATCGTGCATTTGACAAATTCATTTCACTCAATTCATATGGGGTCATAAAAATTTAATTTATAAAGGTGTTTAAAATAATATAACATGTCACACTGCTGGACTGATCGTGTCAATTATTTATTTTCAAAACAGAATAAAGTACAGTTGTTCTAGTCTGTTTAGATCTTTGCATGGTCTTGGCAGTAGTCATAGGAATTTTTCTCCAATGTGCGATGTGACCGCAGACCTTGTGTTTATTGATTTGAGCTTGAGTCTTGTGGTTACTGAAAGTGAGACTTCAAAAGGAACCTTGTAACGTTTTGCAATGAGAAAACTGTCATTATATATGAAAACAGCTTTTTGCTGAAGTTTATATCAATATTATGGACATTAAGGACATTATGGGAAAAGTCCCATTTTAAAGTATATTAAAATAGAAAGGTTATTTTACATTTATTTGAAGTTTTTACTGTATTTACTTTGATCAAATAAATGCAGTCTTGGTGAGAAAGAAAACATCAAAAACTTTCATAAACATTAAAAATCTTAACAACCCTAAACTGTTGGAACAGTAGCGTGTCTGCTATAATAAGATTAGCTAGGGGGTTAACTGAAGGCAGAAGTGACCATTTTCTCCTAAACCAAACAGAGCAGATATTTTTCACACAGGGCCAAGTCTCCAATTCATATGCCCTCTACTTGACGCGATATGAGGTTACTGCATGTCTTAGGCCAGATAAAGTTGTGCTGCTTAATAAATTGCTCTCGCCTATCGGGTGTCAGTTCCTGAAGAGGAGAGATCATCTGTCACACCTCTGCAGTCAGCGCCCAGGTTTCTCGGTTCAACACAAGAGGCCCGGGGTCACAGTCTTGCACCTCTCCCCTTTCCTCAACACGTCTTCAATTTCACTTTCTTTTGGAGGCCGTCCCAGCCCACAGTACAGTAGGCTGTAATGCTAACGCTAGTTCATCTATTCCAGCGTACGTGCTGAAAGAGACTTGAAAGGCACACAACAGATCGAAACGCAACTTCAATGTAAGTTTGAAGCCGTAGTCCCACCTCATGACTTTCATCCTTCCTCTTTCAGAGTGCTCCGGTGACCATGCAGGTGGGCGAAGGTCAGCAGGTGCAGATTGTGCAGGCGGCTGCACAGGGACAGGCGCAGGCAGCACAGCCGGCTGGACAGACTATGCAGGTTATGCAGCAGATCATCACCAACACGGGAGAGATCCAGCAGATTCCAGTAAGAACTTGGGAGAAAAGACTTTTACCTTTGCATTTTGTAATTTTGGCCTTTCCAAAGCATTATAAATTGGTAATACGGATTGCAGCACACCTGTGCTACATGAAGACCAGGCAAACATGCTTGTTATTAGGAGGTAATGATGTGTTCTCGTCATTGCCCCCTTGTGGTATCCTGCAGGTGCAGCTCAACACCGGCCAGCTGCAGTATATTCGCTTGGCTCAGCCTGTCTCAGGAACACAGGTTGTTCAAGGACAAATACAGACACTTGCGACAAACACTCAGCAGGTAAATCATGAAAGATCTTAAAGATGGTCAGCAGTATTAGCCCAACTCATGGCCACGAGAGGAGTGTTTTTTTTTTTTCTCATCTGGTGACACTAATGGTGCAGATGTTACACAGTTGTATATTTCACATAATATATAATTTGATGAATTGAATAAAATTGATGGGTGTAATCTTGAATTGTTCTTTAGATTTCACAGACAGAAGTACAACAGGGTCAGCAACAGTTCAGCCAGTTTACTGATGGGCAGGTAATGATCCCCCCCCTTTTTGTATATTTTTTTAAGGCTTTTTTACAAACACACACACACACACACACTATTGTTTAAAAGTTTGGGGTAAGTAAGGCTTAAAATGTTTTGGAAAGAAATCTCTTATGTTCACAGCTGCATTTATTTGGTCAGTAATATTGTGAAATTTTATCAAAATTAACTGTTAATATAATTAAAATAGCCTATTTTCCACAAAAAATTTTTTTATATATGAATATATAAATATATGTACTTTATTCCTGTGATGGCAAAGCTGACTTTTCAGCAGTCATTACTCCTGTCACATGATCCTTGAGAAATCATTCTGTTATGCTGAATTGGCTCCTCAAGAAACATTTATTATTATTATCATCGATGATGAAAACAGTTGTGCTGCTTAATGTTTTTGTGAAAACTGTGATACATTTTCTTCAGGATTCTTTGATGAATAGGATGTTCAGAAGAACACGTTTATTTGAAACGGAGATCGTTCTTTACTGTCACTTTTGATCAATTTAATGCGTCCTTGCTGGATAAAAGTATGAATTTCTTTCCACAAAACATACTGACCCCAAACTTTTGCATGTAGCATGAAAATATTAAAATACGTATTATGTTATATTAAAATACAATATAGAATATTCTAATTTTATAATACTATTCTATATGTAATGTGCTATACAATACTGTAATTACATTCTCCTACATTCTCTTTCTGTTAGCCTTATTTACCACAGCTACAGTTTCAATCCAGATCTCAAATGTTATTTATCACTTCACTAACACGCATCCCTCCCTTTCTTCCTGTGACTCTATAGCAGCTGTATCAGATCCAGCAGGTGACGATGCCTGCAGGGCAGGAGCTGACCCAGCCTATGTTCATTCAGTCCACCAACCAGACGGCCGACGGGCAGGTCACCACGCAGGTCAGTGCGGACTGAGGCTGTCCGTCCCATGTTGTCACCAACCACCACCTACAATGAAGGAGTGAAGCCGCCACACACCAACACCCAGTCCTTCCACTTCCCTTCATCTCATGCCATAGTTTGATCAAGTTCTCCAACTGGTTTAATTTAGCAATCAAATAATAAACTTCAGATTTAAGCTTCATAATTTACCGTCCAAAATACATGTATTCCTGTTTTGGTTACAGAGTTTGGGTCTCTTTACTACAGTGCTGGAATGATCAATGTGTAATGGCAGAGATTTGATTTCTGCCATATTAATTTCAACTCTGTCTTTTGCAATATGGCTAAAAAGTATGAACCCACTGTCTTCCTTGCAGTATAGGTAGAATATGTCCTTGTTTCATAGTTTAATGTGGATATGGGTAGAGATTATGCTTTCAGATCTGTTCAGTGATAGAGACATTAGGGTGAGGCTTGTGAAACCTGAGCTGGAGTGCACTTCTTTCGTGTGGGGGGGGGGAGAGATCAACTTTTTTTTTTTTTAAGCCATTTTGACAGATTATGCCATCTCATGATGTGTAGAGTTCTACACTTGATAAAAAGCCATAATCTACACATTCTGTATCTCTGTAGTTTAACTCTGTAATTCTATAGTAATTGTATTAGTTCAGTTGTAGTATCTTGTATAGTTTTGAAATTTGATAACATTGTATTTGTTAAAGGGCTTCTTATTGTTGGGTTTTGTATATGCAGAATGGTCCTCTTGGTGTGAATGTGTGTGAATGTGTAATTGACGTGCTTTCCTTGCGTGTCTTTCTGGACCAGTTTTAAAGAGACTTCCTTTGCCCCTTGAAACTGAACTGCTCCACTGTTACCTACTTGTCAAAAACACCTTAATTAAATAAAAACCCTTTTATATTAACATTTGTAATACCAGTTGTAACTTCTTCCTTTTGAGTACCCTCGTGTTTTTTTTTGTGTGTTTTTTTTCCATATTATAATTGTTGGTCATGTTGTTGTTTTGCATGTAGTTATGACTGCCAGCATGATATGCAATACCTAGGTACAAATTTTCTTTTTGTTTTTTTTTTGTAAACAGACCTTGGTTTGTGAGAAAATAAAACTCTCAAAAAGGTTGGAAGTTGTGTGTGTTATTTTTATATATATATATATATATATATCACAGCTTTGTCAGTAGGCTAAATTTATGAAGTCTAAGCGCCGGTGCTTCCTGGTGGAATGAGATGAAGGTTTTAACTCGTCTTGTCATGTCCTAGTCTCATTCTACGTAACTACCAAATAAAGACTATTTAGAAATGTTTTCATTAGGTGATTAACATGGAGTACATTTATTTTTAACACTGAGTGCATTAGATTTGCCAGAGTTGAACGTTCTGTTCCTGAGCTCCTGCTGATAGACAGCGGCGGTTTTTAGTTCACCACACGGTGGCGCCATTTCAACCTGACGAGTGGTCAATCACTGGACCCAGTGTTGCCAACTTAGCAATTTTGTTGCTAAGTTTAGCAACTTTTCAGACTACCCTAGCAACTTTTTCTTCCAAAAGCACCTAGGAACAAATTTAGCTATTTTTAAAATTTATTTGGCAACTTTTGATAAGTGACTGAAATTATAATGTTTTTTACACATTTACCATTTAAATTACACAAAAATAGAAAACCAAAGATGCCTAGCAGTACACACATCACGTGTATAAAGTTAGCTGCTATTTGCAATTGTTTAATTTAATAATAGTAATTAAATAATTTAGTAATTAAATAATTGTTCATTTATGATACATTTTGTTAGTAGCTTGTTGCGATTGTTGATCAGTTAGTACACTGTAAGAAAAATATCTATAAAAATTGAAAAGGTACTGGTAATTTTCCAGGACATCATCCGTTATCCATTATCCGTTGTAACCCTGTAATCCAAAAACACAAAATACAATGCGTAATTAAAATTGCAGGTAAAAAAACTGTGGAAAAATCAATACAGAAAATTCCTTCATATTAACATAGTAGACAGTGCTGTTACGAATCCTGTCCATGGACTTCCGTCCGATCGCCACCAGAGGTCACTCGTCCATCATATTGACTCTCTCACTACACAGACTGTTACACATCACCACAGACTACATTTCCCATCATCCATTGCACTGATTGCACACAGCTGTAACCAATCACACACACACACTATATTACACTCACTCAGAACCTTCTCAAACTGCCGAGTATTGTTTGCGTATATCACTCTCCTAGTAGTAGCACATTATGGAGCCAGTTTTCTGTCCTAGTTTCTAGTCCTTAGTTCATAGTCTTGTCTGCTTTCCCGTGTTACCTGATTCTTGCCTGTTTATCTTGGATTAACCCTTTGCCTTTCTGTTTCGGACTGTGTTTGCTCCTGGCCTGGACTATTGCTCGTGTTATTGGATTTCCCCTCTTGTCAAGCCCTCTGGATAACGTTCGCTGTCGACTGACTCACACCAGTTTTGGATTACTCTTTTGTCTTGCCCTCAATATACCTGTTTGCCATTGTCAGAACCTTGCCTGTTTTATGACCACGCCTCTAAATAAAAGCTTTGCGGATGGATCCGCACGTCTCGTTCACCCCATAACAAGTGCCCCATTTTACAGACTTTTCTTAGAGTGGAGCATACTAACTAACTACTAATACACTGCTTAAAAATATAATTCAGAATGTGTAGTTTTATTAGCTAATAAAAAAAAAAATTATAATAGTTAAAAATGTAATTTTTCAAAAACTCAATGTATTTAAAAATAGTTATTTACATTTTAATATTATATTATGCATTTATATTACTTTACGTACAAATCTAAATAAACATATTTTTTGCTGAGATGATGTAGTGACACCATTTTGCGTCGTGATTACGTAACGACGTCATCAAGCAGTGACGTCACAACATCATTTAGCAACTTTTAGCTACAAATCAACCTTCCTTTAGCAACTTTCCCTGAAAATTAGTTGGCAACACTGCTGGACACATTTGCGATTAGTAGAACTCCAGACTCATTTCCGGGAATCAAGTCTTTAAAACCGTTATTTTCAAAGAACCAGTTCTAAATACAAATTAAGCCATAAGGCTGTGTTATTAATAAAGGTTTTTACTGTAATTTGTGTCTCAGTCACTGATCTATATATGTTCTCTATTATAGATCAGTGGTCTCAGTCTGTTATTTGCTGACAGGACTCAAAAATAAGTCAATTAAAACTTAATTATGCAGTGCATTCACATCAGACGATACATCTTTCTAGTGCGTTTACCTGTAACGGTTTTGCTATTCGGATTTAAAAGTTCCTTTTCATATTCTTTCTATTTCTCATTCTAATGTTTCAAGTAATTTCGTTCATTTGATTTTCAACTGCCAAATTCCGCCAACAAGTTCACCTACGCAATCTTGATCATTTTCCAAATTAGGATATCATTATAAAGCAGCAAAACATAATTTATGAGGAACATAAGTAATTACCTCCAGACGTCCCGAGTCTTTCATTTATTAGTCACGTGACAAACGCAATGAACGAATCGTTCCTGAAGATGAACTATCGTCAATCGTCCACAAATCGGACATCGCTACAGGCCTGGATCTGAAAATGGCGTGAGTGCTTGCATTTGTAACAGCATATCGTGCCAAAATAACTTTAAAGGTGACATATCATGAAAATCTGACTTTTCCAGGTTTTAAGTGCTATAATCAGGTCCCTGGTGCATCTACCAACCAAGGAAACGTGAAAAAGATTAACCCAGTAACTTTGTTTTGGTAAGCCTTTTTCTGCAAGCGTCTGAGAAAATGAGCGCGTCTGATTTCGCTCCCTTGGTGACGTGGCAAAGGGATCTCATTATAATATTACCGCCCCTTAATCTGTAAGTTTCCACCCATGGCACCATCATTTTGATTTTGCAAACGACAACGGTGTTGGCGAAAGTTTGAGCAAAACATGCTAACTGTTCTGCCTTTGGCTGCACAGAATTTCCCAGCAGTTTACCTTCACAGACATAACCGAGTCTGTTTTTGTAACTCGTGTGTTTTTAACGTAAACTTGTGTGTGAATGAGAACTTAGTTTAGTACTCACATGTTGTGACAGCCGCTTTCTGTTCGTGTGCTTTGGATGTGTGCACTCAGAAAACTGCATATCAGAAGTTTAAACTAATATGGTTTAAAACGCATGATTTCAGTGCGATAAACAAGTTTAAACTCATATGGTTTAAAACGCATGATTTCAGCGCGATAAACATGATAATCAGAACCATAACAGATGTTTTATATCAGGCACGAGCTGTAATGGCGCAGCTCTATTCTGGAAAAGGGGGCGGGGAGCAGCAGCTCAGTTGCATTTAAAGAGATAGGCCCGAAAAACAGTGTGTTTCTGCTTCCACTCAAAATAGGCATTTTCAAAATGATATAATAAATGATCTGTGGAGTATTTTGAGCTGAAACTTCACAGACACATTCTGGGGACACCAGAGATGAACACCGGGTTTGTCAATGAGCACTAAGCTTTGGAAAGTCAGGCTGCATTCCTTATCCGGCCTAAATCTTGAAAGGAAGGCTTGATTAGGAGAGAACTGAGAAAGGAGTGGAAAGAGTCGGATGTGCAGTTAAAGTAATGGCTAGAAACTCATCTTGTATACAAGAATACAAGTTGTTTACTAAGATATAACAGTTTTAAGCCAGTTTTTTTATTAATACCCCAAAAAATTAGGGCAGCTCCCGGTTGTATAATTCTTTCATTTCTTTTCTTTTATTTCTATTTATTTAGTACAAAAAAACTTTTTTGAAAGCCTTCATCAAGTACAAATAAGCCTACTCTTCCTGTAAGTTGTGTGAGGCCAGGATTTCACTGGTGGACATGCCTAATCGTCTTATGCAGTGAACAATTACTGCATTAATGAGTGAGGATTGGTTCTTAATATTTGAGATATGGGGCCTGACAAATATCTGTACCTAATCATGGCATGACTTGGATTTATTAACTCTGTTTGTCTTGGCTGTTGAGTTTCTTCAGGTGAAGGAATCATCCAAAAGATTAGCAGAAACTGGTCATGAGAGATTTGTTAATTTAATACCATCACCAAAATCATGGACAAAAAGTCATCTTATGTAAGACATTGCAATGAGTATTACGCGGTTGTTGTTTTTTGTAGCCTGTCACCTTGTGACAGCCTATTGTCATCGAGAAAGCACTTCTAACTGTTTGCTTGGCACAGCCGTTGTGTTGATAGTTTAGACACCTCATCATATCAAAGGGGAAACCCAGCGGATCAGGCTTCAACTCTGGACATGGTTCTGAATTCCATTACATGACCCTCAGTTACTGATCTCTCATACTGATTTATTACTGCTCAGCCTACCTTAAAGTATAAAACAGTCTTTATTCAACTCATTTTAAGTTCACTTTATTTGTACAACAGCTTTACAACAACAACAACAACAAAAAAATAGTGTACTGGAATTTTTAAAGCCATATTTACATTTACATTTATTCATTTAGCAGATGCTTTTATCCAAAAAGACTTACAATTGAGGAATAGAACAAGCAATTCATCATAAGGAGGCAAATAAACACAGGAAGTGCTCGCAATACAAAATTTCAGACATTGTTCAGATTAGTACATTCCAGATGGGGGTGGGAAGATCATTCCACCAGCCATATTTAACCATATTTAAATGCGTACATACACAAAAGTTATTAGAGCAGATGTAAACCATCCCTAGTATTTAATATAACCTAGACTTTTTTGTTGATTTTATTAAGTATAACCCTTACATGACTGATTATATACAAAAATGTTATAACATTTTGTCTAAATAAATAAATAAGTTGTTTTAGCTTCTACATGTGAATTTAGCCTTTAAAACATCATTTGCAGTAAAAAAAAAAAAAAAAAGATATCAATTTTGAGATTTGCTAAAAAAAATTATATTTAACAGATGTTAAATTATTAGTGTTTTTAAAAATTAACTTTAAGTGAACATTAAATGATTGCAAAGATAATCTAAATGTAAAAATAGGGGATATAAATGTGCATAATTAAATATCTAATATCAACCATATACTGGTAAATAACAAAAAAAAAAATCTTGAATTTTAGTGTATAACCGATTTAGTATAATTTTAGTGGATAACCAGTATAACATTTGTGCATTTATTTTCAGTAAATAACAGTTGGATTAAACAGTTGGACTCTGAGCCAGAATCTTAGTAGTGCTGTATTATATTGTGGATAATCCTGTGTTTTCCTTGTGCTCCGTCCAGTTTTGAAATCTGTAAATGACTGACCCATTTGTTTTGAGACAAAGTTTTAGGAACTTGGCACCTTACGATTTGCACCAGTGTCTGCACAAGTAATCTTAGAGAGAGTCTGGAGCTACAGAACCCTTGTCCAGACTTTTGTGGACATGTCCGAGTCCTGAGCTGTTCAGGTGGGGCTTTAGTCCCACAGTTTCCATCGTGTGGGTTTATGGGACCTTGCTTTTTAATAGCCATAGTGTCTGGGGGATTAAGGTTGGAACTGATTGGCACAAAGTGACAAAGGAGGGCAAGAACTGGAGAACAAACTCTTCCTCTTGTGACGTTCTGTACTGCATATGCGATCAATGATTTAAACATAAGGTGGATGGCATATGGACATTTTAAACTCAGCCCATGTGTCCACCAAAGCATTTTAAAAGTGCCAGGCACTTTTTTGACAATGCCCAGCTATGGGTGCTTGAGAGCTCTTACGGTGAACAAAATGTTCCTCCAAGCATTATTTTTCATGTTAATATTGTTAAACCCAGCACTTCTTCTCCATTGGTGTTCAGTCATTGTACAAGTAAAGATGTGCTCTTTTGGTAGGTTAAGGAATTTAGATACAAAAAGGCCTTGTTTTTGGGTGAGAAAAAGGCCCTCACAGGTCTTTCAAAAGGTCTCTTTCATTCAAGGTACTGGAGACACAGCAGCCCGTCCTGCTCAGCAGAAGATACAACCGTGCTACTGTTCCAGCCTCTGGGCTGCACGTGAGTCAGGATGTCATTTTGGAAGTTAGTTTAGGAGAGACAGATTCTAGTCTAGCCACAGACTGCACAAACTGTGTTTGTTTTGTGCTTGTCCGACCCACAGAGTATAATTTGATGTATAAATAATTCTGTGAAAAATAGTTGTCTAGTCACAGTCTGAATGATCTGAGTTCCACATACTTAGTTCTGCAAAGGTTTTATAGCTTTCGTTTCATTATTTTGTATTTTCATTTTTCTTGTCATTAGCTGAATTAAGAATAGCAACCTCTTACTATTTCTTTTACTATTCTGTAATATGATAATATGCTATTCCGAATTCAGCCATTCTTGACATTTCCTCTTCCTCTTCTATTGATTTATTCTTTTGTCCTGCTTGTTATTGGTTGTTGTTCATCAGTCTTGTTTAGTCTTTGGTTGTGGTAGATGTGTCTATAGAGCTTGTTTCCCATGTGCTTGTAAAAATTCTCATGTCTTGTCTTTGGTCTAGGGTTGCTTTAAAATAGCTTAGTTTAAAATTTGTTTTGGGCTGTTCATGGTTCATGTTATGTTGTTTTATTTAATTATTAATGGTTTTGAACTAGTCTTGAACTTCTTGTGATCATTTTTGGATTCCTGTTTCATTGCAAAGCAATTCATAAAGTGCATTGGGGTTCACTAGTGGTAGGAGAAATGATGCTTTTAAACAACTTCTAATCAATATAAGCAATTGCTTCGCAAAATGGTTTCGAAGCTCTCAAAATCCTGCAAAATGAGCACATCTGCTGGCTAAAGATGCAATTGATTTGAAATTTCGAAGAAAGAAAAAAAGATTGTAAATTTCAAAAACAACAATTTTACAAGGTGCAGATTTCACATTAATTCTTGTGATGTAATTCATATGGGAATAGGTGATTTGGAAAAATAGTAGTAATAAAGAGTAGTAAAATGCGATTGTACAAACTCATACGACTGCAACTCACCTTACCTAACATCTACAAGACCAGTTGTAGAACATCTGTTGTTTTTTTTGTTGACCGTAAAAAAGGAAGTATTGATGAAGTCAATGAAAAATGAAACAATTTAATAAGCCAAATAATATTTTTGGTCTGGGAAGCATTGCTGAGTAGTCATGTTCTATAGAGGACAGCGGAAGTGAGGGCCTGAGGTCTTACCAGTCCTGCTGATGTGTGTGTATTTTTAAATTCTCCTAATGTCCCTCTGTGGGCGTTCAGTTTTGGATAACACAGTGCTTTCTAGGACGTGAGTGAATGTGTCCTGTGAATATGTGTATTAATGTGTAAAGAGCTCTAAGTTTTCCCATATTGCATCATCACATTTGTTGTCCATTTGCACTCATGCACCAAAGGAAGGTGAGAAGGTGTTTATGTCTTTCAGTAGATTTGTCTCAGTGACATTTGGCCCTTAAAAAAAAGGGGTGCATTTCTCCTCTGTGTCCTCTGACCTTGCCCAGCTGTCGTCTGTCATCACAATTCCAGGCTAGAAGTTTGGGACTTGTATCAGTCTGTTTTCCTGTTAATTGCTGCTGTTAGGAGGGGACTTTGTGTATGAGTAGGTGGGCCCTGAATGATTGATTTGTTTGAAGATAATTAGGGGTGTAACGGTCCATCAATATGGATCGATACATCGATCAAATGTCTAACTAATTTTTTGTTGAATACAAAGTTAAAGAACAACATTTTTTATATATAAATAATTTGTAATAATTATACCTTTACTGTCACATAAATCAATTTAATGCAATCTTGTTGAATAAAAGTATTATTATTATTATTATTATTATTATTTTAAATCTTAGACTGAATGGTAATGTATCACATTTTCCACAAAAATATGAAGCAGCACAACTGTTTTCAACAGTGATAATAATCAGAAATGTTTTTCGAGCAAATCAGCATGTTAGAATGATTTCTGAATGATCATGTGACACTGAAGACCAGGGTAATTATGCTGAAAATTCAGCTTTGATCACAGAAATAAATGATTGTTTACTATATATTTGCATAGAAAACAGCTATTCTACATTGTAACTCTATATAGTTCACATATTACGGTTTACTGTATTTTTCATCATCATAAAATTCTTCATAAAAAAAAAAAACTCTTGTCAAGCAATTGAAAGGTACAATAAAAACAGTCCACATTCTGCATTACATTCAAAGTCTTCTAGAGCAGAGCATGGTTATATGGACTGATATTATGGTAGGCATTTAACTTATGGTGATATTAAACTGTCCCTCTAAGAAAATATAAAAAATATTATTTACAAATTGCCATATACACCAGGAAAGACTAATTATAATGTAAAGAAGTATGACGGTCATTCATTAATGTTAATGATAATAATTTAAAAAAATATATTTCTGTATTGTGTTATATTTGTATGTTAGTAAGTGGTGTTAAAAATAGCTCTAATGAGCTGGTGGGTTTATGGTGTGGTGGGCTGCTCTGTGCCAAAAAGTCCAGGGTCACTTTTTAGCCCCAGTCCGCCCCTGATGCCACGCGTGAAATATCGATACTTGTGGTATAAATTGGCAATTTATTTTGGCACTGTCCACTTTTTCACGCAATGTCTGCCTTACCGTCAACGTGTGCATTCTCGTTCAAACTCACATGTCAGGACTCGATATAAGGACTGTCTGAAGGCACAAGGTGAGCATAAAAGAGCTGTCAGAAGATGACGTTAGAAGATTACTGCGCGCAGTGCCACGGCACACAGACAGTGCGCGAATACTGAATTAAGTTCTCTTCCGCTTTTTTGTGCTTGGATGAACAAATACAGACAAAATTACATCAAAATGCACGTTTTGACGAATATCCTAGTAAACAGCTGAGAACGAAAACGCATGTGTATCAGTATATTGGATCTATGCTTTCGGTCGAAAAAAAACGGTTTGAAAGTGAAAGCAGACTAACGATAAACCTGCTGCTGTCAAAGAAAAAAACAATCTCTCACTGCTCTTGACTGAACAACTTTTGTAACTTTAATAAGGATTTATCTATATTTAATTTATACAGTGAAGACTATGCAGTATATATAATTATTAAATTTCTATACCTAAAAACTTATTTTAGACCTACATGAAAAACCTGAAATGCACTGTTTATTTAATTTGTGTCTTTCTATTGTATTTATTTTCTGCTATTGCTTGTAATTTGGTTATCTGTAGAAAAGATTCTTAGCACTGAGCCCATAGTAGCAGCCAAAAAAGGTCTCAAATAAAAATAAGTTTTAACAGCTTTATTTTTGTAATTTTTTACATTTATTTTTCTACATGAATGTATTTTTCTACAACTGGAGTACCTCATTTTTGTTGTTTCCTAATGAGGATTTACACTACTTAACACATTGCACATTTAAGCACAGAAGCCTGAAAAACTTTCTTGACTGTTGTCATGTCGTAAGATTACTGATCTCATGTGTGACTTGATTTTTTTTCCAATTATTTATTTTTCTTTATTATAAAAAAATAAAAAAAGTGTTGGTCTATTTTTTTGTTGTGATTGTCCCATTTGAGGTACAGGATGTGGAAATTTCAGATAAATTATCATGTTATAGGCCTATATTTTGATTGCATTTGTGAGTTAATAAAACTGTAGATTGTTGTTTAAAATAGGTACATAATATCATAATATCGATAAATCGTTTCGATATACTCCAGAATCGAATCATATCGAAATTGTATTGTAGAATTTTTTGAGGTATCGGCAAATATTGTATCGCTGGGTATGAGAATCGATATCATATCGTATTAACCATCCGATTTACACCCCTAAAGTTAATCCTATGAGGTTGCTATGGGTCACTTACATAAGGACTAAACAGATTAGAATTTTTTTGAAAATATATGTGATTAAGTAAAACAAGCTTGGTCTTGTCATGTCACATGCAGTTATCCTTATTGGTTTCTTCAAGAACCTGTCGCATATTCCAAGAAAACCATATAGAAACTCCATGTTTTATGTTAACCCATCTGACATGAAAATAATTAACCAACAAGGGCCTTAAAATGATCGAGGATGAACATATCTGCACTTATTGTTTATATATATATATATATATACAGGTGCATCTCA
>NW_015544192.1:2276088-2276265 GCF_001515605.1 Sinocyclocheilus anshuiensis | reverse complement strand
TGATTACATTTTAATTGCTATTATTATTTATTTACTTGTTATTTAAAGTGTTCAAGATATAATTATGTTTACATTTGGCAAATTACATTGCATTCAAGGTGTACATAATATCAGTTCATGCATTCCATGGGAATAGAACCCATGACTTTGGCATTGCTAGTGCTATGTTCTACTGTT
>NW_015544192.1:2274839-2276078 GCF_001515605.1 Sinocyclocheilus anshuiensis | reverse complement strand
GTTTGAGCTGCAGGAATGCTGTATGGTTAAGTGTGTCCAGACTAGCTTCATCTGATTTTAAAATTTCATCCGATGTGGAAAGTAACACCTAACATTTTTAGAAATCTCTGAGTCCAGAGTATCTTTGTAAACGTTTACACTTTTTTAACTTTCTAAAAGAAAAAAAAAACAAGGGGTTTACTGTGAAAGAATGTTACAAAGTTGCACAAGAGTGCATGCACGGCTTAAGAGGCAGAGGACTAATGCATTCCATGATTGCTCTAAAGCAGTGCATATAGCAGCAGTGAAGCCATTAAGACGGTCTGCATAAAATCACATAAACTAAATGCAAGGTATTGATTGTTGATGTCCCTCTTCTCCGCTCTATCATCAACCATCTGCACCACATAACTTAGACATTAATTCTCAAACTTTTATAAGCATAGTTTACTGCAATATAAGAGAGTGATGAGAGACTATCACTATTCTTATTTTACTATTGTTCTTATGGTTAGATGACACATGCAGACAATATTGGCATTTACTGAGGCACGTGTCCAGAGCTTAGAATACTGTGCAACACATCCCCAGCACCTGTTCAAGAGGGTTAATCTTGGCCTTAACATCAACAAGATGGCCTTTTGATTGATTCTCTCAATATGACTGAGTGCATTTTTACACGGAAGTACATTGATCCAGCATGTAGTTGGATAAATGTTTGATGTTTGCACAGTGTGATGATTATAGCTACTACATCTTTAAAGGGGTCATATGATGGTGTAATGAAATGTGTTTATGCGGTTTAAGGTTAAAAAAACACATTATTTTCCACATACTGTACATTATTGTTTCTCCTCTATGCCCCGCCTTTCTGAAATGCGTCGATTTTTACAAAGCTCATCGGTCTGAAAAAGCGAGGTGTGCTGTGATTGGCCAGCTATCCAGTGCATTGTGATTGGCCGAATACCTCAAGCGTGAAACGGAAACGTTACACCCCTTACCATATTGTGATGATGCCCTGTCAGGCCGGAGCCATGATTCAAAAACATGAAAACCCATTATAAACGAGGCATTCGTTGCATCCAGTGGGGACATAATTATGGATTATAATGACTTATACTGTCTTTTTATGCATTGCGTTGCATCGCGCCGCGTAAACATAAAACCATGTCTGCATTTGTGATCGGAGAAATTACAAACAACAAGCCCTACTCTACACTGCCCAAAAAAACTCGCTTTAAATATATAAAATATAAAAAC
>NW_015544192.1:2268346-2274213 GCF_001515605.1 Sinocyclocheilus anshuiensis | reverse complement strand
CTTCGTCCACGGTGAAAGCCGATCCGGCGATCCACAGCACTAAGTTGATGTATTCCCTCAGCGACCAGCACAGATCAGCTCTAGGCATGACGAAGCAGATATCGTCCTCTTTTGGAAGACCAAACAAAGTAGTTTCGCTTTCACAATGAAGCACACAGCATCTTTACGATATGGCGGCGGAAACAACAAAACTACAACGAGAATAAAAGTTACACCTTCTTTCTTTACGTGAACATTTGGGCAGCGTTATGCAAATCTTCCCAAATAGCGATGTAGATATGTGGAGGCGTGTTAGAACGAGCCGTTTTAGGTAGGTGTAGGTGACTCTTAACTTTTATAAAGAATATCTCTTTGGATTTGAGACTTTAGTCTTTGCAACTTTACAGATCTCCTTTATGCACCAAGAGCTTGTAACACTCCAAAGAGAAAGGAAAAATTGAAATCGCATCATATGACCCCTTTAAGGGGGGGATTTATGTTTTTATTTTCTTTTTTTTTGTAGTTTTTAAGGGAGTGCAGCAGTTTGTCATTTGGTGTCACAGCAAGTTAAACGTAAATTATTTGACCTTTTAAACAAATGCACTTTCATTTTTGTTATATATTCATTTTATAATAGGACAGTCGTGGCCTAATGGTTATAGAGTTTAATGGTTATATAACCCAAGGTTGTGGGTTTGAGTCTTGGTACCGGCAGGGATTGTTGGTGGAGGGAGTGAATGGACAGTGCTCTCTTCCACCTTCAATACCATGATTGAGGTGAGACCCTTGAGCAAGGCACCGAACCCCCTCTGGGTGTGTGTTCACTACTCACTGCTGTATGTGTGCACTTGGATGGGTTAAATACAGAACACAAATTCTGAGTATGGGACACCATGCTTGACCACACGTCACGTCACTTATAAATCTATAATATTGTAGGAAAAGTAGTTATTAATTTATCACTTTGTCTTGTTTGGTCGATATCTCAACCAACTTGCAACTAACTTTTTGGTGCGTAAATGTTATTTAAAATGTATGCAAAATGGTATGAAGTTTTAAGACCCTAACTTTTTGTTTTACTTTCTTTTGGAAGGTTCAAGTCTTTATTAGAGAAGCCAGACCAACCCCAAACCCCCATAATACGCACGCTGTTTAGAAAGCATCTCTGTTTTGACAATTGACTCACTGAGGAAACGTTTGCACGGGTCATGCGTATTATTGTTGCTGAAGCATGGCTCTGAACCAAACCCCGGCGTAACATCTACATTCGTCACTTTGTGCCGAACATCTAAATAGAAAGCTCGGGAAAGATGTGACTTGGTTCTGAGGGAAAACAGAAAACATAATCCTTTCATCTAAATTTGGCGGCGGTGCCAGCCATCCCTCCCTCTCCTCGCGTCTATCCTGCTCTCACTTTCATCAACATCGCGCTGCGCGCAGCACGTGCCGGTTACGCACTCTCCGTCCACACCGCTGAGCTTCTCGGACTCTACAATATGTCACGGACTTTTGGGGCAGTCTTGAAATGACCGAACCTCTGGCACGACTTTGAATTCATCTCTCACGAACCGGCTCCGCTCCTCCCCAAAGAATTGGAATGAGTGTCGCGCTCTGGAGGGGGAAAACCGTTTACTTCTAAAATCGTTTACTTCTAAACATTTCTTCTGTGTGCGTAGACAGTATTTGTCAGGAAATCTCGAGTTATGGGATGCGTTGGGCTTTTTTGTGCCGTTGGATGTATTCCAAAACTTTTGAGTTATTAATTCGCATGTTAGTGTCTCACCATGAAGTGCTCATCGTCCAGTTACGATTTAAGATGAAAATTGAGCTGAAATATTCATATTAATGTAGAGCCAGGGCTTTAACGGATGTGATTATAGTGACCTTAAATGCACAGTAATAACATGTGGACGCGATCTGTGAGGCTTTTCAACTGAAGTAAGCCACGTTTATTCACTTAGGTTGTTAGAATGAGCATTTTGTCTTTTAAAGGTATTAAATGTTTAATTAGTAATTGAGTTAAATGACCTAATACGTTATTTTATTATTTTGCTAATTAAAACAATTTTTTTTGGAAGTGATTTGATAGAGTAAGTTTTACTGTATATTAGAGATCATTTTTTGTAACCAGTATTCACACTTTTCTAATTAATCAGTTATCGGTTGATTAACATCGAGTCCACCGATCAATTCTAGTAGTTCTCTAAAATTAGCATTAATTTTTATGGTTATTTGCATAAATTATTTAACTTTGTATGTAACAGATATTCATTCTTAAATGAAGTGTCAATAGATTTTGTTTGTCAAGATTAGATTTGAATTATAATTTTAATGGTGATCTTTGCAACAAACTGGTTAAGGACATGTGTTATTATTAATAATAATACAAAATCACTGTATGAATTATTATTAATAATGCATCAATATTAATTATATTATTAATAATACTATTGTGTTTTTATTGTAGTTGCTAATTATTTTTCTATCATTGTGTTAGAAATCAGAAATTAAAAAAACAAACAGTTGTGCGTATCAGCTGTAGGACACTTAAACAAATACAAATAATTGTTATCGGTCATTAGGAAAAAAATAAACAATATCGGTCAATCTCTGCTGTATATGGTGCACTAGTTTGCATGTGTAAACACAAAAATGTTGGGTAGCCCTTCAAATAACGGAGGCATTAGGATGCTGGCCCCCCCTGCACCCAATGATGACAGGCGGGTTGAGTTTGTGGCTCTTGCAGCTGTTCACACTGAAAGAAGCGAGCCTTCGACCCCGGAGCGCGGACATCCATCTCACCGCACTGGCTTACTGGGCACACCTCTGCCAGTGCCACCGGGCCCGAGGGCGACCCCTTCTGCCTCCAGCAAAAGCTACAGAAAGTTACAGAACTGCCTGTACAATGTGCTCGAGAGACCCAGAGGATGGGCATTTATCTACCATGCCTTCATGTAAGTCACCCACAATTTTGAGATGCACTTTTTTTGTTTTGCATTCAGTTTTTGTTTTACAAAATCTTAAGCTAAGCAAGAAGCATGTTGATAAATTACCTCAGAGAAACAGTTAATGACTGCAACGTAATTTGCTCACACAAATGGCCCACCTGCCATGCGCTCACCTGGAGTCAGTGACAGTCTCTAATTCTGAACAAGCTGAGTTGAGATATTTTCCTATTAGGTGACCCTTCCAATAGACCATATCATTTCAGCATCAGCCAAGATTGATTTTCATCTCTCACAATTGGATTAAATTCCCATGCTGCATTCTTGCAACAAATCAAGTTTGCTTGATGGGAGAGAGCCGTTTGACATTTACAGATGCGTTGTATATGGCAATAACTTGGTTGAAATCGTAAAATGCCTTGGGATGCTCTAATACAGCACGTTATTAAATGTTTTATTCATTGTTGCTTGTTGTGTTGCCAACTAAAAGAGCAGAGTATTTAGTAAGAGATGTAGAGCAAGTGCTCCACCATGCTAACTTTGACATTTGTTTATTCAAAGTTAGTTATTAGCCCACTTCTCGTTGGCTGAGAGTCCTGAATGGTCTCTATTCTATAATCAACTATATCATTGTATTTGACTGGTCAGAAGTTGTTCCCCGCAGGCGGACGTGTCAGAGGTCGTTTATGGATGTCAGTGACAATGACTGTAGTTTTAGCCCTGTGCAAAGGAGGCAGGTGTATGATGTATTTTTTTAATTATTGTTGAACAGTGGGTATTTTTAATTATATTGACATTCCGATGCATTTCTTTCTTGTAATGTGGTTTCTTTTTAAGAAGGCCCTTTATGACCGCTACAGCATGCGGTTTTAACCTCTCAATGAGTATTAAACCCATAGTGAGCCATTAAAGTGGAGTCATCGGCTCCATTCCCTTACAGTTTGAGAGCAGAAGGGAGCTTATCAGAGTCTCTCATACCTCCGCCTGTCATTCATCTCCCTAACTCTAAAGCACAACACAGAATGAATTCACTGATCTCCTAATGAGTGCTTTTTGTTTTCAAGCCCAATCTAATTGCAAATTCCAAAATTTATTGTAATCACACAGCTTCAGGGTAAACAATTCAAGTTTGATTTAAATATATATATTTTGGTTATTTTAACATATATGTGGTGCAAATTAGATTATTTGTCTTTTTTGCAATTTAAAGTCAACATTATTTGCTGATCTTTTTTCACTTTTACTACTGTAACATGATGTATTTCCAAGTGAAACAGGATATTCAATGAGAAAAAATGCAGGGTGGGGGTCGGGACTTGATTTTATCCACCGTGATTAGAACGTGGAAAGTGGGCGTTGGATATCAGAATGGAGCCAGACAGAATTGGATTTTCCTAAAACAAGACCAGAGCCTGGGTTTAAAAAAAAATTGTGAGAGGTTCGTAAGAATATTCCTAGGTGCAGTTCTTGAAATGTTCTCAAATATTTTCTTCAGAACATCTTTTTTTAAGAATAAATTAAATAAATTAATAAAAAAAAAATTCTTAAGAATACATTTGTTTGATGTTAATAGGTTTGATGTTGTCTGATTGTATATTATCCTACTTATGAGGCTGACTTGTCTAATACAATAAAAACAAAAATTGATATTGGTAAATGTTTACAGACATTTTACCATCTATTAACCCTTTTGTGATGTAGGATGCACCTGACAGCCAATTTTTTATGTAAAGTATGTGAAGTGTCAGCCTGAAGGTCACTAAAGTTCCCATACTAAATCTAGGCTCAGCAGCTGTTTCTGTAAGTGTTACATGAAGTACCTTTATACCTATTATCATAGCCTTTAAATGTGTAGAGTCACTTTTGGTCAACCTGCTAAAAGACCTTCCCTTTGTCCATGAAGAGAAGGTGTCTGGTCTGGCGTGTTTCACCCCAGTGTAATTTAAACAAGTCTCTAAGCCACTGCCACTATTTGTTTACACCATCTATGTTGAGCACTCTCTCCCTCTTCCTCTCTCTCTTTTTCACACTTTCTCTCTCATACCCACACACTCACACTTACTAAATGCACATAGAGCCTATATATATATAAGGTCATTTTAATATATAAGGTAAAGACCAAATTTTACATTTATACCAGTTCATGATCTTTGTCAGAAATCATGGGATTAATCACAATTATTTTATTATAATGGGTTTATATGTTAAACAGTACTCTAAATAGTAGGTATTTACTTTGTAGAAGGTCTCAACCTAAAAATGTAGATGAGCATTCTTATAATAATACAATGGCTCTGTCCAATGAATGAAATATAGTGAGGAGTTATTAACAGTACCTGACGTGTCAAGGTTATGACTCTCAAGTTTCAGTCTAATTCTCTGGGCATGGCATTTGGATGATATAAATTCTGTCAATGTATGGCATTAGTTTCTGAGTTTACTCTTATATGGCATCCGAGAACAACTATCACATGGGCAACAATGTAACTCGATGTCCGAGTGATTATTTACTGTCTATACATTCCTATGACAAATTCAAGTTAATCGCTAGTAGTGGTACTTCAGCCAGAGTCTCTTAAATGTCTGAATTAGTTAATCTAATTAACTGTAGATTAAAACCATACTGCATGGCTCAGGGAAATGAAGTAGCACACTGATCATTAAATTGAGACTGCGATTAAGCAAGGGGTATAATGTCTTGATCGCTTAATTAGCTCTGCCTTGTGAGGCTGCTGGAGGCAATGTGTTTCTCTCATGGTACCTTGTTTTTGGCACAACTGTTGTGAAGAGCTGCTTAAACAGGGTTTTTCATTCTGATCTCACGCTTAAAGGGGTCATATGATGCTATTTTAAAGATCTTTATTTTGTGTATTTGGTGTAACAGAATATGTTGACATGCTTTAATGTTCAAAAAACACATTATTTTTCAAATACTGTACATTA
>NW_015544192.1:2241247-2268336 GCF_001515605.1 Sinocyclocheilus anshuiensis | reverse complement strand
TTTACAAAGAATATCTCTTTGAATTTGAGACTTTAGTCTTTGCAACTTTACAGATCTTCTTTATGCACCAAGAGCTTGTAACACTTCAAAGAGAAAGGAAAACTTGAAATCGCATCATATGACCCCTTTAACACTTTTTTCTGTTTTCAGATACCAGATACCTGTGGTTTTCTCACAGATTGTAAACATACCTTATAAATTAAATGCTAGGGAATGATGCGAGTTGGTCAAAATTTTGACTCAGCAGGATTGAAAGCACAAATTAAATCTGTGAAAATGCATTTTGGGTGAAAATGGAGCCATTACACCCAAATCAGACCGAAAGGACACCTGCTGCAGTTCCTAACACAAATTCCTTCAGTTGTGACTGAGCCATTGCTAGGACACGAGAGGAACCTTTGACACTGTTAGAAGTTCTACACAAATGGCTGGTAGCCTGTAAAATGTTTATGCATAGGACAGGATTCTTTTTCTATCACCCCTGCGCTCACCCCAGATTAAGATGTCTTGTCGAGGGTAAACTTACAAGCTATCAGAGTGTTGACGTGACGTTTGTTAGAGATGGGGGTCAAAGGTGAACATATGTAATGTACATAAGCAGATGCCTAGGATGCAGCTGGAGTTTTAGTAGGCCGAAGCTGACCTTTAGTTGCATTCGTTTTCCATAGCACCACATATAGAAAATCACATGCTGTTTTCAACAGGCCCTGAGCAAACACAAGGGCTTTCAGAGTTTCACAAAGGTTCTTGGACTGTAAATGGGGGCAACGGTGCCAGGAGTTGCTAAACAGTCTCAAACTGAAGAGATGAACAGCAGTGATTACAGTGGAAACATCTTCATCCCTTGAACAGCCCCCGAGTTACGCTTCAAGCCCACCCTACAAATTAAGCAATAATTGAGCTCTCATTTTGTTAAATGACTTCCCTATTTATGAATGACTTTGTCTAGCTTTTATTTTTGTTTTTTGTTTTTTCTTTTGAATAAATGTAAACAGTTTTGCAGCTTAATATAATAAAAATGCAATGGTATTGGCTGTTTTAGCACAAAAGATATGGACGTAGCCAAAAGAGAAGGAAAATATGGAGGTGAGAGAACCAGAGGGAAAAGTGAACAGGCCTGCATTTTTATCTCCTTTAGGATTCAGTATGTTTTGCAGTTTTACCCATTCTTTAACTTTAAGTAGTCAGCCAGAAATAACACCTTTTCCAGAACTGGTGCTGCTCGGTCCCTCAAAGTGCTGTACACTTGAGTTTGAGTAAATAAATATATAATAAAAATTGCGCTCCCTCGGCACAAACATGTAGCCTTGCACGGTGGGATTGCGTGTGTAAGAAATGCTTTTGTGCTCATAGTGCTGTTACGCTGTTTAATAATGCATTTTTGTGCTTTTAAAGAAATTACGCAGCGATCATAAATCCAACAGGGATACGACCCTCCTCTCCCAGGAAGGTCATTGATTTTTCTTCTGTGGTGGCTGTGACCTTGTCAAGTTTAGATGCTGACCAGAGGGGCCACCAAGATTTTTAGGATACGCAGCATTAAGGATGCCAGATTTGCACAGTAGATTTGCAGCAAAAAGATTTGTAGGCCCCAGACAAACCACAGATAGTTTGTTCTGTCCACCTCTGGATGACAAGGCAATTATTTAATACACATGCTTTAGTAGGCTTTTAAACATAATGATGGCAGACACTTTTCCAGTAAGCAGTGCGGTTATGATACAGTGTGTTGCGTGATACCTTGAATTGTATTTCCAGCTTTGAGTTGCCTTGATATTGTCAGGGATTCATCACAGTCACTTCAGTCACCATCCAGGATAATCACCCGATCACAGTCACCTGAGTTCTGATCACCCGCACCTGCTGTCCCAAATCAAGCCACTCTACAAATACACACACATCTCAGTCACTCACTGTCCGGTCTACCGTTCACTCATATGAACTGTTCTAGACACTCTCTACTGTATTCTCCTAGAAAGACTTACCTTCTGTTCCTCCCGCGATCCTCCAACGACTCCTTGGAATCTGTTCCACGATCTCCAATGAAACCGGCATAAGATACTCTCCATCAGAACTCAGATAAGAACCCTGGAATCATTCACTGTGTTGACACTCACCTGCCTTTACCTCACCTGTTCCATTCATCTACTTATCAAGTCAATAAACCATCCTGTTTTGCACTTACCTGTAGTGTCTGGCCTTGCTTTGTGACAGAAGACCGGACCAATACAATTACCTTCATGGATCCTCGACCTCCCACACCCGCAGAAGTCCTGGAGGAGCTGGTAAACGCCCTCCGGGCTTCTCTGCTTCCTCCGGCAACCCTCCAATCTGCCTCTGTCAGTCCCATGGCCATACCTGCTTCATACACGGGTGATGCAGCTGAGTGTGGCAGCTTCCTCCTGCAAGTGGCCTTGTTCATCGAGATGCAGCTGCAGAAGTTCTTCACCGAACGCACTAAGGTAGCATTCCTGATATCACTTCTTAATGGAAGAGCGCTGTTGTGGGCTAAGGCCATATTGAACGCTAACAGTGCCATAATTAATTTAATATGATGCCTTCACTAACCATTTCAAAGAAGTCTTTGGTCACACTGCAGGAGTGCTATCTGTGTCCGACCAGTTACTGCGGCTGCGCCAAGGCATATCTTCCCTGGATGACTACACACTGCGGTTCAGAACGCTGGCGGCGACTAGCGGGTGGAATGAGGTGGCTCTACTTAGTGCTTACCGGCACGGATTGAATCCCCGTGTACAAGCTCAAATGGCTATCTATGATGACTCCGTTGGACTGGAAAGCTTCATGCAAAAAGCCAACTGAATTTCCCAGCGTCTGTCCGCATGCCATGCCACTCCACCGAAGCCACCCACCAGTCTGTCACGCCCGGCATGGGTTCCCCAGTACCAGAGCCGATGCAAGTAGACACTAAAGTAGCAAGTAGACACTAAAGCTCAAGATTGGCACTCTACACGAGGAGGAAATCACGTTTTTGGTACTGAAGGGACCCACCGTGGATATCATCCTGGGATGCCCCTGGCTAGTTCTCAGTTATCCAGAGATCAGATGGGACTC
The DNA here is from genome assembly GCF_001515605.1 of Sinocyclocheilus anshuiensis. Lineage (NCBI taxonomy): Eukaryota > Metazoa > Chordata > Actinopteri > Cypriniformes > Cyprinidae > Sinocyclocheilus > Sinocyclocheilus anshuiensis. Next base: position 2,265,264 of record NW_015544192.1, on the reverse strand, counting down.
GTGTGAGAGTCCCATCCCGGGAGTTGTTGGCTATCAAACTCGCCCTGGAAGAGTGGCAGCACTGGCTGGAGGGAGCAAACCATCCGTTCACAGTAATGACCGACCACAAGAATCTTCAATACCTCAGAGAATCCAAGAGACTTAACCCTCGCCAAGCCCGCTGGGCATTATTCTTCACCAGGTTTCAGTTCACCATCACCTATCGTCCCGGGAATCGTAACAATAAAGTCGACACCCTCTCACGCATGCACTCTCCAGACACACCTTCCGATCCTGAGCCCATTCTCCCTCCAGCCCTGATTGTAAGCCCCATTCAATGGAACATCGACGAGGACATTCGAGCCGCCACTATTACCGAACCTGCTCCGCCGGGAGGCCCAGAAGGGAAAACGTATGTACCCACTTCTCAACGGCAATCCCTTCTGGGCTCAGTTCACAACGTACTGGGCTCTGGACACCCAGGCAGCCAACGGACCCTCTCGCTCCTCCAAGCTCGGTACTGGTGGCCCAGTATGACCCAGGATGTCATCAGGTACGTCCGAGGTTGCTCAGTCTGCGCCATGTCCAAGACCCCTCGTCACCTCCCCGTAGGCAAGCTAGTGCCCCTGCCAATTCCCCATCGACCCTGGTCTCACCTGGGAATCGATTTTGTGACTGACTTGCCCAACTCAGACGGGTATACCTGCATCTTGGTAGTTGTAGACTGTTTTTCCAAAGCCTGTAAGCTAATCCCCCTCAAAGGACTTCCAACCGCCCTCGAAACTGCCGAAAGTTTGTTCACACATATCTTCAGAAACTTCGGAATCCCCGAGGACGTAGTCGTCACTTATGAACTCCGACTCCCACCCAGGTACCGAATTCACCCCACTTTCCATGTTTCACTCCTTAAACCTCACTCTCCCTCTGCTCCAGGACCCACCGAACCCGATGAACCTCCTCCTCCAGAAATCCTTGACCAACCGTCCATCTACCTGGTCCGAGACATCCTGGACTCACGGCGACGGTGTGGTCGGCTGGAATATTTGGTCGACCGGGATGGTTATGGACCGGAGGAACGTTCCTGGGTGGCCAGGGACGACATTCTGAACCCTTTGCTACTGGAGGACTTCCATCGCACCCATCATGGTCGCCCCACACCCAGAAGCCGTGGCCGCCCCCGTCGCCACTTGAGGGTGTCAGGAGCCGCCCCTGGAGGAGGGGGTAATGTCAGGGATTCATCAGTCACTTCAGTCACCATCCAGGATAATCACCCGATCAGTCACCTGAGTTCTGATCACCCACACCTGCTGTCACCAATCAAGCCACTCTACAAATACACACACATCTCAGTCACTCACTGTCCGATCTACCGTTCACTCCTATGAACTGTTCTGGAATCTCTCTACTGTATTCTCCTAGAAAGACTTACCTTCTGTTCCTCCCGCGATCCTCCAACGACTCCTTGGAATCTGTTCCACGATCTCCAATGAAACCGGCATAAGATACTCTCCATCAGAACTCCGATAAGAACCCTGGAATCATTCACTGTTGACACTCACCTGCCTTTACCTCAACCGTTCCATTCATCTACTTATCAAGTCAATAAACCATCCTGTTTTGCACTTACCTGTTGTGTCTGGCCTTGCTTTGTGACAGATATTGAGTTTCTGTTTGTTTTTGTTTTGTTTTTTTTTGTTTTTTTTGTAATTTTGGTTTGATTTATGTAGCTTTTTATTTAACTTTTGGATTTTCTTTTCTTGTTTTTCATTTTGGTTTGATTTATTTTTTTTATTTAATTTCTTTAGATTTTTTTTTTTTTTTTTCTGTTTTGTTTTGGTTTTAGTTTGTTTAGGTTTTGTTTTAGTTTTTGAAAAGACATCAGCCTTTAGCTACTAACCCTATTCGTGTCTACATTACTTTAATATTGACCTGCCATACCCAACTTTGATCATTTTCTTTAAACAGGTTTCTATATAATTTAATTTCTCACCATTTCTCATCAGATAAATACCAATCATATTTCAGGCTTTTATAACATGGGTTTATTAGATTATACATATAAATTCTCATTATTTATAGATGAAGGATTGAGATGGATGCAACTTCCATAGTACAGTTTCTTTACACAAATCAGGAAATGAATGAACATTTGCCAAAGACTGATTTTTTCCAGAATGGAAGCTATTTAAACTATTCGAATGAATGCAGGTGTTGCTTAAGGACCTGTTTTTTATATTGAAAATCATGCGGTGGTGATCCAGCACCGTACCAAATTTGTTTATTGAATATAACTTTCTGCTCAGCATATTCATTTATCCTGCTGCTCATGACTGCAGTGTTGCTTGTTTCTCATTAGCCTGTTTTATTGGTTAGCGTCAATGGAGTGTGTAAATTCTGCCCCATTAAAAACACCCAATATTTATTTAGCTATCACTCTTCATTCCATAATATGCTTCAGGAGTGTATTATCTCTTTTTCTCACACCAGCTTTAATTTCCGCTCAAGCTACGGCACTCCCCCTCATAAGGTGAATTAGGTGGAAGAAGAGGAAATGCCTTTTGAGTCTATCTGCTAAGTGCTAGTTGAGGGCACATTTAGTATTGATTGTAAATATACTTGTGAGTGGACTATGTCCTCAGGTCTTTGGCTTCACTTAATAGGATAGTCCAGTCCTTTCAGGATGAAAAATAGATGTGCATCTGTTTCTTAAGTTTGGTTTGGTTTGGTTTTATGTTTTTAAAAAACATTATCTTTAAGACTCTCACAAGGTGGAGGCCCATTTTACGGTGGTGCCGTTTTTTTCTCAGCCAAGGACCGAAGTCTGTTACTCAGCAGATTGAGTTAAATGAGGTGTGTGTAGGGAATGCTCTCTTTATCTGCATTAGTTCACGTTGTTTATTAAGGCTTTGAGTGACTTTTTTATGTCTCATCCTCACAGGAACTACTGAAGAGGCAACTGAAGGTATTACTGGTCATATGAATGATGTTCTTATTTCTCTTTATTTTTTCAAAGAAGAAGGGGAAAAAAACAATAATTAACAAACGGAGGAGGTGATTATGTAGGAATCACTCTCACAGCCTTTAGATGTTTGGGTGGTGGGTCACTGTAGTCCAATATACATTCAGTAAATGTGAGAGAAAGCCATTTCCCATCAAGACCAAACATGCATGAGGAGTTTTGTTCAGATTTTTTTTTGCCCCGGCCTTCTGAAATGAATGTTGCATCCCTAGATTTCACACAGTCACTCATCACATCTGTGGCAGTGCCTGCTGACACTAAACTGATGTCTAATTCAATACCCTGTCACATTCTGTACATGGCCAAGCGTCCAGCTGGCACTACCAGCTTTACTCAGGTTCCTGATACATTCATACCATGGGAAGGTTATTCAGTGCTAATGTTAAGTATGTGTGGTGAGAGAGAGACGTTTTTTTTTATTTTGTGTATCCATGCTATGGCAGCTGCCAACATACCCTCCTTTTCTAAAGGTGATTGCATTACTCCAGTCTTTAGTGTCACATGATCTTTCTTTTTTTTTTCACTTTGTTCAGTCTGCTCATGTCCATACAATCAAAGTGGGGGAAAAACACCATAAAAAAATTACATACAATTTACAACAACTTCAGTTTCATTTTGTTCCTCACACAAAGCTATGTAAGTTATTATTCACTGATTATTTTCCCTACTGCAGTTCTCAAATCTCATTCAAGTTTATGCCTATTCAAATATATGTCGTCATGCTGGCAAGCAACCGTCATTGGTTCTCATGTCTCTCGTAACCGATTGTGATACACCAAATTTTAATATGTGCATTTTCAAATTATATAAAAGATTAAAATAAAGTTAAATCATTGCAAGAGATATTGCAGTAAAAGGTAGTGTGGTGGTTCGTCCTTGTGACATAACGCTGGAGAAGAAGTCTTGATGTGGTGTATTCATTTCTCCTTTCGGGGCAAAAATGTTTCCCACGGGACGGCCTGTCTCTCCCAGGATGAGGCACAGTGGGTTTTAAATTTCCAGGATAATGATGAACTGGAGCTTGGACTGTTCTCCAGCTGATAGTGTAGTGTTCGCACTGTAATTTACAAATGCTGACTCAGGGTTAAGATTGTGTGTATTCTGCGCTTTGTTAGTGTTATTTTTTTTCCCAATGAATCACAGTGATTAATTGCCATGTTAATCTAGCAAGTGCATAACTGCTGGTCAAATCACTGCTTTCGCAAAGTTGGCCATGCTTAACAGAACGGGTAAATAGTAAGGCAACCATGTATGATCACAAATCTGTATTTGTACAACTTTTGTCATGTTTATCATGCGAGGAATGCAGGAACACTTTTGATTTATTGACGTAATTCGGTATCCATCTGAATCTGTGCGTCACAACACACCCTCCCATATAGATTAGACAGAAGCGAGAGAGACGGGAAGCAGCGAGAGAGACGGGAAGACCAAAGGCCCAAAAGTGCATAACGGTCATAGCGTGTAACGTGAACCACATCAGTGTCGATACCACCTTAATCTGCTGTAATCTCTGTTTATGTAATGTTATTTTTGCCAGGCTATACTCAAGAGTCTGACAATTCTGGTGCAAGCCTTTGACCGAAGCTAATTTTAAGTGGACGTAACCATCTTACTGCACTCAGGTGGTTTTTACAACTGCAGACATCAAAGTTCATCACCAGAGAATTAGGCATGATAGAGATGCTTCAAATGCTTCGGCCTTTAGAACATTGTCTTTTGTAAGTAGCCGAGGGACATTTATAGCATTTGTTCCTGCTTTCGTAAACACCTTAACAGTGAATGTCAGTCGTTTGATGTTTTCATTGTTGAGGGGTTTATGTTGTGGTCCTGAATTTATTTGGGGTTAAAATAAGGTTAGCCACTCCTCGTTTGCACTGGCACCATGAATTATTCATGTTATTGTTTGCCATCCAAACTAAAAGTTAATAACGGTCATTTTAAACTAAGAGGGTTCGTCACAGAGGTTTAAGGTTTTATGTGTATTATTAATGGTTAAAACACCATTCACTTATAATTCTGAAAGTCACACTCAGCTGTATGAAATGCTGTTTATCGAGTGCACACAGTTTAACCTTTCATCTGTATAGGTGCATGTTTGTGTACCATAACCACTTGCCACCAAATGCTTTGAAAACACTTTGATCTTCCGTGACATCATGCCCCAATTGTGGAGAATTGTTGGTGGAGAAAACATACTTGTGTAATTAGACTTTTGACATGATAGTTACTGAGATATTTGCCAAGTGTAGACTTATGATAGACTCTTAGACTCTTAATTAATTGCTAGATTCTGTGGTGTTGTTACATCATGGACTCTTAAGCTGTGTATTTAATTTGCATAGAATGGTTAGAAATGGATATTTTAGGGAACCCCGTGAACATCTTTACTGAAAATTCGACAGAGCTAACCTCTACACTCCCACCTCCCTGCTGGTTGCCGGTCGGCAGCTGATGTCTTGTGTAAGTCCCCTTAAGTGTTGTTAAGGCCCTTTAATTTATAATGGCAGGTTCTATAAACATGTCGGGAAACCTCACCATAGCAACAGGGCTAAAACAAATTCATAATATAGAGAGGTATTTATACGGACAAGCATCCTGACGACTCTCACAAAGTGGTTTGGTGTTTGTGTATCTGTTGTGAATGAACATATTAGTGAACTAATAACCGCAAACATTGTTGCTAGTACAACATCCATTAAAAAAAATACTAAAAATGCTATTAGTGAAAAAATCTGTGAGGCTTTTATTAAAGGGGTCATATGATGCTGCTAAAAATAACATTATTTTGTGTATTTGGTGTAATGAAATGTGTTTATGCGGTTTAAGGTTCAAAAAACACATTATTTTCCACATACATTCTAAAAAATGCTGGGTTAAATATAACCCAGCGCTGGGTTAAAAAGGGACAAACCCAGCTATTGGGTTGTTTTGACCCAGCGGTTGGGTTGTTTTGAACCCAACTGCTTGGTCAAAACAACCCAACTGCTGGGTCAAAACAACCCAAAAGCTGGGTTTGTCCCTTTTTAACCCAGCGCTGGGTTATATTTAACGCAGCGCTGGGTTATATTTAACCCAGCATTTTTTAGAGTGTACTGTACATTATTGTTTCTCCTCTATGCCCCGCCTTTCTGAAACGCGTCGGTTTTTACAAAGTTCATCGGTCTGAAAAGCGAGGTGTGCTCTGATTGGCCAGCTATCCAGTGCGTTGTGATTGGCCGAATACCTCAAACGTGAGACGGAAAATTTACACCCCTTACCCTACTGTGATGCCTTGTCCCGGCACGATAAGACAAAAACATTAAAAGCCATTATAAACGAGGCATTTGTTGCATCCAGTGGGGACATAATTACAGATTATAATGACTTATACTGTGTTTTTACGTGTTGCGCCGCGTAAACATAAAACCATGTCTGCATTTGTGATCGGAGAAATGACAAACTACAAACGCTACTCTACACTGCTCAAAACTCGCGTTTGAATCGTCAGTGGCAAATTCTTTAAATATAAAAATGTAGTTACGCCTTCTTTCTTTGCATGAACATTTGGGCGGCGTTATGCAAATCTTCCCACATAGTGAGGTAGATATGTGGGGGCGTGTTAGAGCGAGCCGTTTTAGGTAGGCGTGGTTGACTCTTAACTTTTATAAAGAATATCTCTTTGGATTTGAGACTTTAGTCTTTGCAACTTTACAGATCTTCTTTATGCACCAAGAGCTTGTAACACTTCAAAGAGAAAGGAAAAATTGAAATCGCATCATATGACCCCTTTAAATTTCTGAATATGGAGATTCAGTCTGCCCCCATTCATCTCCTACTTTTTGGTCATTTTGATTATCTTTGCACTTTTGCAGTTAAAGACTGACATTAGTCAACACTTTTCATCTCTCAAGTAAATTACAAAATAATATTAGAGATTAACATTTTTTGCTAAAATGAGAGTATTGGACTGAGTGTGCATATATTTATGGCTTTATTCGCAAGTGTTTGTAGACTAATTTATCTACTATAAATACAATTATTCATTGTAAATCTTAATGAATAATAGTGATTTTTTTTCCCCTGTCATCAAAGATATTAGCTTTCATTTCTATGAAATAATAGTTTTTATTTTGGAATATTGTTCATGTGTTTTCTCTGAATTGTTAGTTATGTATACAGCTGCACTGAGTGTGTACTTGGATACGTAATAATGATGTAACGTTTTCGCAAGTTATTTATTAGGCCTGACAGATCCAAGTAGGTGTGTGTACAGTATGCGTGTGTCTATATCTGTGTATGTGTGATACTGTGCATGTTTTTCTTTGTGAAACTACAAAAGCTTCCTAGCATCTGCTGGCCTGGATGGTCTTATCTTGGCTCTGTTTCCTGCAAGATGTCATATGATGAATGAGAAGAATTCACAGATGATCTTGGTGTTTCTTGCTGTGTCTCTCTTATTGCTCAGTAGTTCTACAGTCAAAAGAAATAGATCATTGAGAGCAGCATTATCTGCGTTCAGTCTCACTCTTTTTCCACACTGCAAAAAATGCTTTTCTTACTTAGATTTTCAGTCTTATTTCCAGCCAAAATATCTAAAAATTCTTAAATCAAGAAGGATTTTCTAGACAAGTAAAAATTATTGTCTTGTTTTCAGTTTGCTTAGAACAAGCAAAATAATCTGTCAATGGGGTAAGCAAAAACTCACTTCATTTTGACTTGTTTTTTCTGAAAACAAGACAATAATTTTTACTTGTCTAGAAAATCCTTCTTGATTTAAGATTTTTTTTATATTTTGGTTGGAAATAAAACAAAAAAATCTAAGTGAGAAAAGCATTTTTTTGCAGTGCATAACTTTGCTTCCTCTTAATATATCTATGTATATAAACAATATATAAATGGTATTTCTATAAATGGGATCAATACACTACCTTTCAAAAGATAGGTACGATTTTGTCAAATGTTTTTGAAAGAAGCCTCATATGCTCACCAAGGCTGCTTCAGTTTGATCAAAAATATAGTAATAGTAATAATTAGAATTGTTTTATTTTTAAAAGTTATTTATTTCTTTATTTATTCATTAATTTTTTTTGGTGAAACTGAATTTCCAGCAGCCATTATGTCAGTCTTTCTACTTTCTTTGTTATTTCTTTCTTCTTATTATCAATGTTGAAAACAGTTATGCTACTTAATATTTTTGTGGAAACCATTATATATATTTTTTCAGGATTCTTATAGAATAGAAATTTACTTTAAAAATGTGCATTTGTTTGAAATAGAAATCTTTTGTAACAATGTAAATGTCACTTTTAAAAAATATTAATAGTAAAATATCATTGCTGATAAAAGTTTAAAAAAAAAGTTCAGTCTTACTTTCCTACTTTGTTCAGACATCTCGGTTAAGTTAGGTGGGGGAATGTTATGTATCTAACATGTGTTTGCTGCATAAACTAACTGTATCAGAAATTCCAGGTAGTGATGAGACAGCAGTGGTGGAGTCTCTGCACTGTGTTTTGTGTCAGTTTTAGCAGCGTTGACAAGGTGCTGCACCCTTGATTACACTCTCGCGTGCCACAGCAGTTGTTTAGATGAACCAGAAGGTCCATGTTTGAAGTCTTGTTCAAAGATGGTAGCCCGCTGATCTTGTAAATAGTACTTCGAATGATAAGCGTAATGGTGAGATAGCATTTGGCGTGCTCTATAAACGTCTCTTCTTTGCCGCCAGATGCTCCCATCGCTTGTCTGTTAATAAGGCTGTCTTCAAAAGAACGTTCCCACCAGAGGGTCAGAGGGACGGTTCTGTGGCATCTCAGCTGAACAGAGACACTGACACTCCATGATCAGGCTTGTGTAACTTTGATTGGCTAAATCTTTTTATGTAATTCAGGGTGCACTTAATTTCTAGGAATGGTTTTAGAATGTTTTTTTTTTTTCCACCAAAAGTGTTATGGACATTTTAAGATACTGCATAAATGCGTGCGTGTGTGTGTGTGTGTGTGTTACACTCACTTGAGGTAGATTTATTTGACAAAGAAGACATGTAAATAAACTACTATGGAAATACATTTACCAAATAAATTTATATATGTGTGTCCAAAGAGTATTGTTCTAACCTATACTGTATATTATACTGAACGTTTAAGCTTCTAAAACAGATCCTTAAAAGCTGTTTTAAATATTCAGGGTGTGATGTTACATCCAAAACACCTTTGACCTTTACCTATAATTCTGTATGCTTTATGTTGTTGTATCTTTTTTAAGACACAGACTACCAGTCAACAATAAAATGACTAATAAAATCTTACTGACCACAAACTTTTGAACAGGTAGTGTATTTTTACTTTCATCTAGCACTTAGAAAGTAATACAAGTACCTCTGGAATATTTACTACTGTCTTCTGTGGCGCATTCATTTTTTAACATTTTAATTGAATAAATTCATGCATCATAGGGTTGAAGCTATTACCTGCCACATAAAAGCTTTGCCACTGACCACCAAAGATGTGTAACCTTTTCCTTTTTCTCACACCCTTGAATTCTTAAACATCTTAATCCAGTCAGTCACAAGTCAAACTACTTTCTTTTGTTGTTGTTCAATCCACTGGCCAGTTCCTGTTAATCTCATAATCCACTAAAGGAAATTCCCACTAAATGAACAGTTCTGTCACTTTCTGACAATTTAGTGGCAGTTTCACTTCTCTAACCGAACAATGACCTCGGCTTGACCGTGCACCTATTAAACAATTATCCATGCTCCATGCCGAACGTGTTACTCTTAATCAAAAGAAAGATTGGTGGTTCTTATCCACACAAAGTGGATTAGCGTAATGAATAAATGCTCAGAAAAATAGTGGAAATATTTGGTTGTCCCACAGAGAGCATAGTTCTGCAATAATAATTTTACATTTATAAATAATACATAATGCAATTTTTTTTACATCATTGTCAGTCGTTTAGAGGTGAGATTTGTATGTTTTAATTCAAATTCAATTTAATTTAATGTTTAAATCATTATCTGGCTCTTTTTTTTAATCTTTATAGTATTTCTGCAAAGACTCTTTCCATGTGTGAGCATGGCTGTAGGTGAGTCCAGAAAATAGTAATTTAAAAGAGTATATTTTAAACTTATCAATCATTGTTTGAATCTGAATGCACCCATTTTCGAGTGTAATTAATATATGAAGTATATATTATCATGTAACCTGTTCTGTTATGTGACTTCAGCATGGCTTGACACACTATATTTATATGTAGTTTAGATCAGAAACTTACAATCTGATCAATAACTACGGAACAGAAAAATGTGCAGGTGGATGCTGCTGAAATATTAGCATGTGGCTGTCCCAGTGCTGCAGTAATGACAGGGACAAAAAGAGGACATATTTAGAAACAAGTCTGCATTAAATCAAAGCTTCTTTGACAGAGCTGTGGGCCACATGCACCGGCTTCTTTTCACCTCATGTGTAAATAAAGGCATTATATTTTGCAAGGGTTTGGGCTTTTAGGAGTGACGTTAGCAGTGCATTGAGCGGTGAAATGTCAGCACATAAATACTGGAAATCTAGGCAATGAACTGTGCATGTGAAAGAGTGCAAGGTGTGTGTGTGTGTGTGTGTTTTCACAAAATACATATGGAATTGGTCTGCTTTTTTAGTAATATTAAGATTTAAAATATTTTCTTATTAAATATTTAATTAATCATTAATATTTGATATTTTATGATGATTCTTTATACATTTTTTAATATTTTTGAATATACTAGTGTTATTTATTTTTGCTGTTAGATTATCTGTCTATCTACAAGTAACAATAAAAAAGTAACAATAACAAAAATAAATGGTGAAATAGTGGCATTTTCCAATATAAAAAATGTTTCAACAAAAATTTAATGTTTTAAATCAACCCTTCTGACATAAATGTGTGCATAATTGAAGAAAATATTTATATTTTTTCTTTATGTTCCACATCGGATATTTACCATTCACATGGCAATAGCTTGTTTTCCGATATAAAATTCCAGATGTGGTAATATGGATGGTTAGAAGTTTTTGTGTGTGACATCCAGTTTGTTCAGGATATGGAGAGGATTCTCTACTTGTCTGCTCATGGAAACAGTATTGTCTGTAAATGTCAAGCCTCTCATCATCCTTCTGCCGTCCAATTAACATCTCTCACTCCTCTTCTGCTTTTCCACTCAGCAAGCTCAGCATATATCCCACTCACAATACTGCGACTCAGTGGCCTGTGATTGTGCCCTTTCAAACTATAGCATGAATGAGAGTTTCTAGATAGCTGAGTGTGTTCAGAAGGCCACAGAGTTTGTGCGTGTGTGCTGGTGAACAGATGTGTGACATGAATGAATAGTGGAGACACACTGATGGATGCCATTTGCAGTTGACACAACAGAATATCAGTGATCGGATTAAAATTAAGTAATTTATGATCTACAAGTTACATAAAGACTGCAGAAGAGAAGTATTCTCATAGCTGAATTTGCACTAAAAAAACACTACAACAGCATAAAAGTGTCATAGTAGTCTGAATACGAGCCTCAGCAAAGGGGATAACAACATTTTTCTGGTTTGTTCCTCACACGCAGGTATGTAAACCTGCTTCTGCCTCAGAATAAAAAACTAAAAAAGGGAATTGTGACAATTCTTACTTTTTTCTCACAATTCTGAGTTAATATCTCACAATTCTTCTTTTTGAGTCAGAACTGCGAGACAAAAAGTCAGAATATAAACTCAGAACTGTGAGATAAAAGCACTTACCATATTTATTTTTTATTCTTTGGCAGAAGCAAAAAACTGAATTATGACATGTACAGGTGCATCTCAATAAATTAGAATGTCATGGAAAACAAATTGTGAACTTTTCCACGACATTCTAATTTATTGAGATGCACCTGTAAACTCAGAATTCAGAGGAAATTCTGTCAGAGTTGCTAGGAATGGCGAGAAAAAAGTCAGAATTCTGTGTTTATATCTTGCAATTCTTTATTTCTTAGAATTGTAGGAAACAAAGTCCAAAGTGTGAGACAAAAAGTCACAATTATCTTTTTTTTTTATTTTATGTTCCGTGGAAAAATACATTTTATTCCAGAAACAGGCTTCCATACAAAGCTGTCGTATGCTTTTTAGTTCTTTCATGTGTTCTTTGTACTTTTTGGACTTGACCACAGTCACAATTAACTTAGATTGTGTGGTAATGATTCCAAAAAAAATGTACTTTTGTGTTCCTCTGATAAAATGTGTGAGTGACATGAGTGTGAGTAAACAATGACAATTAATTAATTTTTGCATGAACTATTGCTTTACGCCAAGCAAAACATAAAACTGAACCAAACAACTTAGGACTTGAGCAATAACTAGCGTTTCCTTTCCAGATATGAAGTGTGCTTTTAAAAATATTTAAATGACCTCATAATAACCTCATTCCACATGCAGGGCAGTTTTGCATGATTCAGTAGCTGGAGCCTGTGCTTTTTTCTGGGATGTATCTGTGCTGATTTTCACTGATAGTATTTCTGTTTGTATGATAGGTATCAGTGTTAACCCTATTTAGCTTACATTAAGGATTTATGCTTTCCAGGCTGGTTGCGGCTATGGAAGCGCTTTACTTCCAGCTCTTGTGTTGTCTGCTTCTGCTTCTTTTTGGCATCTTTCACAACTGTGTACAGTATTAAACACTGACTTCCAATTCCACTTTACAATTAAATGAATTATTATGAACTTAGCAGGCAGCTCTCTAGACTGTGGATAACAGATTTGTGTTATGGATGGATTGTTTGGTTTTACACAGTGTTTCCTAGTAGAGCTTGTGTTGCCAAACCTGCATCTTGTGTTTTATTTATGCTTGAGCAAGATGCTACCTCTCATTAGAACAGTTGTATTTTGAATTTTCAATTCTTGAAATGTGAAGGAGGCCCCATAACCCACATGTTTTTGCAGTAATACCATTATTTTGCAATATGTGACCCTGGACCACAAAACCAGTCTTAAGTCGCTGGGGTATATTTGTAGCAATAGCCAAAAATACATTGTATGGGTCAAAATTATTGATTTTTCTTTTATGCCAAAAATCATTAGGATATTAAGTAAAGATCATGTTCCATGAAGATATTTTGTAAATTTCCTACTGTAAATATATTAAAACTTAATTTTTGATTAGTAATATGCATTGCTAAGAACTTCATTTGGACAACTTTAAAGGCGATTTTCTCAATATTTAGATTTGTTTGCACCCTCAGATTCCAGATTTTCAAATAGTTGTATCTCGACCAAATATTGTCCTATCCTAACAAACCATACATCAATGGAAAGCTTATTTATCAGGTTTCATATGATGTATAAATCTTATGACTGGTTTTGTGGTCCAGGGTCACATATTTGTTCATTTTAAAAACTGAAGCCAACAGTTTGCATGGCTTTAAGTTTAATTAATTTACTTATATTATTTTAAACTTTACATGACAACTTTATTCTTTTAAATTTCCTTAACATGCATCTGGCTTCATTGTAAAACTTTAGATCAAGTAATTTTCATTTCACATTACCAAGTTAGCCAAAATGACTACAATGATCAAGGAAATTGTTGGTATTCATTTAACGGTGATAATTTTTAACAGTGACTTGGACAGATGTTTAGAGGTTTTTTCTTTTGTTCACGTTACCATACACACGTTATTGCACTATATAAAGCATTGTACAGTATCAAGACATTCATCTTTTTTTGCATCTTCAGCCTTTCTTTCCTTTTCTTATATTCCCCACAGACACCTTGCAGTGTTAACAATGTGGTTGTGTGTACTGGACAAATTTGCAGGCTGTCACAATTCAAGGCACGTGGATATGTATAGAGCTTCCACTGCTGCCACCTTTGTCCTCTGCTTATTCTCTTCTTTCTCTGATTTGATATATTGTTTGTTTAGCTTTTTAACCCATCTACATATTATTCTATGTACATATTGTCGTTAAGATATCATAGGTGAATCACGTGACACCTTCCACTTTTTCCATTTCCAAACATTTATCCTTCTCCCACCATTAGCATAACTTAATGTTTATCTCTCACTGTGTGTAACTGATACCTGGTCCATCAGCCTGCCGTGATTGAATTAGTGTCAGAGACTCTGGCGTTATGTGCAGATGTTTTGTGGTGTACAGAGTCCAGCTCAGCAATGTGTAAAGCCCTCACTATTCATCATCCCCTCTGTTTACCCACACGGCCCATATCTATGTCCTCCTGCTTTCATCTCACTGTGGCTCTTATGGCATATTAACAGTCCAAGTGATGAATTTAGCCTAAGATTTAGTCTAATGAGAACCACAGCAGGGTCCATTGCAGCATACTTCACGTGTCATGCTGCATTATTGCATGGATTATTTCATAAACCAGACTCAGTTTTATAAAACTAGAAAAGAAAAAAGAAAAGAAAAGGCCTAAAGCCTTCTTAGATGTACCTATGATTTATTTTTTCTTTGTGCAAGACCTGGATGGATGGATTGATTGGATTCTGCATGAAATGTCTGATGATGGATAAATTGATGGTTAAGATGAGCAGCTTACCTGGAATTAAAAGAATAGTTTATGAAAAGATTAGAATTCTTTCATCATTTACTCACCCTCATATTATGTGTTGTTATTTTTTTCTTCTGTGTTTTTCACTAAATGAAAAATAGTGAACTACTCACCCTTGTGTCATTTCAAACCCGTAAGACCTTCATTCATCTTCTGAACACAAATTAAGATATTTTTTATGAAATCCGAGAGCTTTCTGACCCTTCATAGACAGCAGCGTAACTGACACGTTCAAGGCACAGAAAGGTAGTAAGGACATCGTTGAAATAGTCCATGTGACATCAGTGGTTCAACCATAATTTTATGAAGCTATGAGAATACTTTTTGTGCACAAAGAAAACAAAAATAATGACTTAATTCAACAATTTCTTCTCTTCCTTGTTGCGTTCACAACAGTGCCACAACGTTTACAATTTCATGTTTAGTTCAACGTGTATTTGCAGTTTTGTAATAATTTGTGAAATTTAACAGCAATTTCTGAGTAAAACTTATTTCACTACTTTTTTTTTTCAGTGTAAAATTCAACCAGGACCAATTGTCAACACAGGCATTCCATCAGAGAATGGTATCGACGTGATTTACAGCCAAATCATGTGCTTACCAGGAAATACAAACACACGTGGCACTGTATTGTTTTTTTCACCTCATGAGACTGTCATTTCTGCTGATTTGAGAATTTGATTTCGGCTTTTGGCAGATTGACTTTGGGTTTGGAGGTTGGGTTTAAAACTTGCTTCTTAGCTGAAATGCTAGCCGAACATGATCTTTGCATGCTCTAATGTATCTATTTTTTACTGCGTTCATCATTTTTGATGGAAACCTATTGGGGGCAGCTAAGCAGTTTCTGGGCATTTTCTTCCTCAGTCCATCCAGTCAGATTGTTGATGATTCAGGACTGGGAAACTGGGTTTCAGTGCTTTTGGCCTTTTTTTCAGACTGTTGTTTTATGAGGGATCATTTTACCTACAGTACATTAGTTTGGCAGTAATGAGTCACACTCAGCAGAAACGGTTCAGGGAAGAAGTGACCTTTTAGTCTTCAGAGGTTTTCCAAAATATTATTTATGCATTATTATTTATTAGAGCCATCAATATCTCAATCTAGCCTTTATATACTCAGAAAGATACTAATGTCTAAAACATTTTATTTTTTAATTGTTTGCTTAAAGTCATAGTTCTTTTCTTGCACTCTGAACTGCAAATGGGGGAAAATTCAACCGTTCAGAAATTGTTTAAACGTAAAGCTTTGGAAAATGCTTCCAGAAACCAAGTCCATTAAATACGCTTAAGTGTGTGCGTGTTAAATTAGCACTATAATCCATGTATTAGTTTCCACTCACCCATGATTTACAAAATAGATTTGTTTTCTGCAGCTTTTTTCCATCCAACACACGAAGGCATGGATTACAGGTTGCTGACATTTTTTTTTTCTTTTTGTCTTAAGTCATTCTTTGGGATGGTAAACATGGTAAATTTTAGAAAGTGTATTATTATCTTTGGCCTTTAAATGTTTACAGCCTCTTCTGATGCCAGCTGATGATCATCTAACAGTACTGTATTTTGATCAAGACGTTGACTGGCTGTCTGCCTATCTTGATCTCCTTCCTCTTTTCTAAGTGAATCAGTATACAGCTGCTAATTAAGATCTGTCAGTCTCGTAACGCTCTTCATTCCTGAGAGTTTGTGCAATTAGCATTTTACCATTTCTATCAATAATTGATTGTGAAAAAAGCCCCAGGAGTTGTATTTCAAATGTCCTTATGGGCCTCATTAAGCAACAAGGTCCTTTTGTTGTGACTGTTTGAATCATCTTGCATTTCCTCACAACCAAGACACTGTTGCTCCTAACCATCACATTACACCCAAGAGCACAGCTGAACAATTTCATTCTGTCCTCGTGCAGTTAGATTGCAAAACTGAGAAGTAAGGCAGCGGGTAAGAGCGAGCAGTAACACAGGGACGTGTGAGAGAGTGAGCCAGATGTGTCGGGTTTGTCATGATCCCCAGCAGCAGCTGCTTGCATGGAGCCGATCAGACTCCAAGAACTTCTCTGAGAACCGTGGGGTGAATCCAGCTTTTATTTTGCAAAGTTTCAGCTGGGAGCACCTGGGGCCGTCCGGGAGCACCAGCTCTTGCGAAAGGGCCCCTTTTCTCAAAGAGTCTGAGTTCTCCTGAGAAATGGCAGGAAGTGAGGCAGTAATCTCTGCTTTTATCCACTCCATTTTGAGTGGGCATACTGGGCTTTCCAAGCGGGGTCTGTGACAGCAGTGATTAAGAGCATCTGTGTGTATGAGCTGAGTGCCAACTTGGATTATGGGGTGTCAGTGCCATGGCGAGTTTCTCCGTCCACCAGAGGCAATATTCATCAGTACGTTTAGAACACATGTTTGTTTTTGAGTTTTTGGTCAGTCATTGCTGTGTTGCTGTGATATTTGTGTTTTTGTTTGTTGATTTTATTTTTAATTTTTTTTGCTGTTGTTTCCTGAGGTATCGAGTTATAGATTTAAAAAATAATAATCAAATAATAATGATAAAATCTGCATTCATTTAACTGTGTTTTACATGATAAAGTATTACTTGATAAAAAAAAAAAATACAGCACACCCTAGTTTTGTATTGTATTTTGATCTGTTAGTTTGTGTGTGTTTGTTTGTGTTTCAGTTTTCTCCTAGTGTTCAGCTGTCTGGTCCTTTCTGTTTTCTCTACCCTTCCAGACCATCATACATTTGCCAACGAGGGGCTCTTCATCCTGGTAAGGGGTTAAAATGACACAGACTTTACCTTAAACAGACTAACAATACTAATCAGTCTGGAGGAAACAACAATCATAACAATGCTGATTGATTAATGGCACCATGAGAATATGCAGTCCCAAACCCTTCTAGCAGCTTCCCAACATCAAATTTAAGCCCGTTTCATGTTTTTAAGACTTTCGGCAAAAACATCTGACACTGGCAAAACATCTACTATAATCAAATATTATCAGTTTATATGTTGATTCATTTTTCAGAATGCACAACTACTTTCGAATGACCATTAATGGAGAAAAGGGCTTTTTTCATACCTAGATGATGTAATTCCAACATCTACCAGCAGGACCAGATGCAGCCACTTTGCGTGTTTATTTATTAAATATTTTGGCTAATTTGATAATGCTATCAGCTACCAATAAAAGTGTAGTACTCTCAGATCCATTTAACACATTTTGCCATATTTAAATAATGAAATGTACTGAAAAGTGCATAGTTCACCCATAGACAAAATTTGTCTTTATTTACTCACCCTCATGTCGTTCCAAACCATTCTCCTGTATGATGAATTCCTTTCTTTTGTGCTGAGCACAAAAGAAGATATTTGGAAGAATGTGGGTAACCAAACAGTTGACTGTAGTAATTCCATTTTACGGAAGAAAAAAAAAAGTTCAGTGGAAGTCAATGGCTAATGGTTTGGAATGAAATGAGGGTGAGTAAATAATGACAAAATGTTCATTTTTGGGTGAACTACTCCTTTAGCTATACAAATATATTTAAAATAAATGAAACAATCACAAAAGTAGAAATGGAAGATTGTTTCTTGTTTTTCTTAATTGTTGATTGATTCAACCTCATTCCTCATTGCCAGACGGCTTTAAGTCTGACACAGTATACATTTCATATCTATAAAATTGCATTTAAATGAATCCACTTACTTTCTCTTACCTGTAGAGCAAATAGTTTGACTTCCTTCCTGTGTTTTATATCCAAAAATGTAGTTTAAAGAAAATTGAAAGTTGGCAACCACAGACTGTCTGATCTGTCTAAGTACCTTCACTAAACAGCATCCACATTGTCTGTGCCGTCTCTAAATACATTCACAATAGCACATCATCTGAATAATTAATCGCACAGGGCTTTCTCTGTGGCTGTTAGTTCATCCAATCGCACTCTGTATATCTTTTTTTAGGTGTTTTTGGAGGTGTGTCTTCAAAAAAGGTGAATTGGGTCTTTTTTTCTGTTTGCCAGCATTATGGATCAAATGTGCCGTGTATGCAAGCCTGTTTTGCTGTCTATTGTGTTACTAAGAAGTTTATCTTATTAGTCCAGCTGGTATTGTTCTGAAATCCTTTGTAAGCATAAACTCGTACATATGCAGTAGAAAGTTTTGTAACTACAAATTATTATTAATTCATTATAAGGCTTTTCACTAAAGTATGTTCTGTGTGCCGTCCATCTGAAGGGATTGCGAACTTTATTTAGTATGATAAACTATTATTAGTGTTCTGTGTACAGCTTCATTATAACACATCAGGGGGGCGTTTGCACTCTCTATAACTGCAAGGAAACACATTTTGAAAATTATTAGGCCTTATTTTTATTACCGTTTTAGCAGCATCTCAGGTCAGATTCATTTCTCATCTGATTGGCACACGGTAAGCATTCTTGTACTGTCTCATGTCTCCCTGTGGCTGCGTTAAGTGTGCATTTTGTTTTCCGCTGGGATCTTTGCTCTGGGAAATGGCAGTGTAAGCACACGGGAGGATTCAGGTGTTGTCGAGTATGCAAGAAGTAGCCCACTCCATCCAGTAATCTTAGCTGCAATTCTATAATCACTCTTTCAGTATGAAGTGCTTTTTCTCTCAAACTGACTTTCTCTCCCAATTTTTTTCCATTTAATGGTCTCCTTCAGGAAAGGGCTATGTTGTCTATCATGCAAGTTCTGGTATTGAATGTACACTCAGTCTGTAATGTGTTTGTTCACATTGAGAACGCGGGTGCCACTACAGGATCTGTAATCAATACAAGCATTTAGTGCAGGCCTTTGTGAATCCAAGCCGTCTGTGGCATCTTCACCAGGAAGAGAAGCAGTCATATGATTTAGCATAAATGAAGAATGAATAATCTCTCAATTTTTTTTTTTAGGAACTGGTATTTGAGTAGTCTAGTACTTCAGTCATTACTGCCAGGCAGGCATTATTAAGAGGAATGATTTTGATTTCATGTTGTTTGACTTGCAGGAGTTTATGATGATCGTGGTTTTTGGCCTGGAGTACTTTGTGAGGATCTGGGCAGCCGGATGCTGCTGCCGGTACAGAGGATGGCAGGGTCGGCTACGGTTCGCCAGAAAGCCCTTCTGCATCATAGGTAAAGACCGAGTCTGAGATCAAGAGCACCATGTCTATTTAAAGTGAAGGGAAACAAAAGTTGTTTGTATAAAGATCTATGGCAGAAAACACCATTCACAAATGTATTCTGTCCAATCAGGTTTCTTCTAAATATTCTGTCATCGTCTACCCACAATCATCTTTATGGAGACATATGACTTTTTTACTCAGGAATACAAAAGGAATTATGTCTGTGGAAAAAGAATAAAAAAGTCAGCCACACATTGCTGGTGAAATGTCATAAGATGCAGATACGAATGCATGTAATGCTCAGCGTGCTGTAAAGTATTACTTTTATTTTTAAATATTTATACGATTTATTTTAATATGATATTATTGATAATTAATATAGAATAAAAAGATTTAATAAACTAAGTAATACATATATATATATATATATATATATATATATAAACAAATGTACACTACTGTTCAAAAGTTTGGGGTAGGTAAGATTTTATCATATATGTTGAAAAAAGTCTCTCATGCTCACCAAAGCTGCATTTATTTGATCAAAAATACAGTAAAACTGTAGAAATATTTATTTAAATATTTTAAAATGTAATTTATTCCTGTGATGACAAAGCTGAATTTTCAGCAATCATCACTCCAGTCTTCAGTGTCACATGATCCTTCAGAAATCATTCTAATAAGCTGAGCTGCTTAATATTTTTGTGGAAACTGTAATACATTTTTTTTTCAGGATACTTTGATAATTCAAAATGAACAGCATTTTTATAAAGCAGAAATCTTTTGTAACTTTGTGGATGTATTTACTATCACTTTTGATCAATTTAATGCGTCCTTGCTGAATAAAAGGTAATTTCTTTAAAGGAAGAAAAATATTACTGACCCCACACTTTTGAACAGTAGTGTGTATAGATATCAATGTACAATAGGTTGAGATTTCAGCCCATTGCACAATAAACATAAATGACATCAACAGATGTCTTACAAAAATAAATAGCAGTTTATTTATTTATTTATAGTGGTGCCCCCTCAAAAACTGATTGTGTTTGCCCCATATTAGTGGAATAAGATGAATTTTAAATATATGCATTTAAATATCCTATTGTCTTTGTTTCCCTCCTTCTGTTTTCTGTTCTTGTCATCTATGTTTTTCTCATTTTGTAGACTTCATTGTCTTCGTGGCATCACTGGCAGTGATAGCAGCGGGCACACAGGGAAATATCTTCGCCACATCTGCTCTGCGCAGCATGCGGTTTCTGCAGATCTTGCGCATGGTGCGCATGGACCGCCGGGGAGGAACCTGGAAGCTACTGGGCTCTGTGGTGTACGCTCACAGCAAGGTGACAGCACACATGCTAATCCATCACAGGACATTTGCTTCAATATTATGTCACTGTAACATTTGTTTAAACCATATTTTTTACTTTTTTAAACATATACATAATACAATCTATGTATGCTATAAATTTACCTGATTAAGTGTTTTAAAATCTTCTGGAATACTCTTTTCATTGTCCCTAAACTTTCCTTTCTCTCTGTTTCTCTCTCAGGAGCTGATCACAGCCTGGTACATTGGCTTCCTGGTACTGATCTTTGCCTCATTCTTGGTCTATTTGGCTGAGAAGGAGGATAACCAAGAATTTTCCACTTATGCTGACTCCCTCTGGTGGGGAACAGTAAGTACTGCCCTGGACTGAACTAATGACCCGTGTCGCTGCTGTTCTTTCAGTCAGTTCCCTGGCTCAGAATAGTTTTGTGGGAATTGATGTTATAGCTGTTTAGTTTTTTTTTCTACTGGGATTATAATTCTGCCTCCAATAGACTGATTGCTGAATAATATCCTGAATCTGCTGAGTTGGAAACGATTTTTTAGAAGCATCATGCCTACATGCACACAGTGGGGCCTCAAGTCATGGTTATTGTACTTTTTAATTTTTTTAAAAGGAATTTTAAAAATGGAATTTAAAATTTTTTTTTTTTTTTTTCATATTTTGATTTTCATATTATTCATAAATGGCATGTCTTTTTAGTGTTTTGTTGTTGTTTCAGTTTTTAGCATTTTTATGTTTAATGCAGGAAGGTTGTAAAGGTTTTATACAACTTGCCTGCATTAAACATAAAATGCTATTATTATTTAAATTTTAATTATTTGTATTCATTTTAGGTTTATTTCAGTTGATGAAAATATTTTCATTTAGTTTTCGTTTGAGTTTTTCATTACTGCCACTGCCTTGAGCTGTAACCCCTTTTTTAAGCAAATGAGCAATTAAATTAATTGTGTTTTTGTTGTTGATGATGATGATGATTTTCCTGACCTTGCCATGCATTTCACTGACCAAACTGGTTAACCATAAACATGTTTTGTGATTTTGAAATTTTGAAATTTGGTAGGAAAAGCATGTTGTTATTTACACCTCTACTGTTTTTACCCAGATTACCCTCACTACGATCGGATACGGAGACAAGACACCACGCACCTGGCAAGGTCGGCTTTTAGCGGCTTGTTTTGCCCTACTAGGAGTGTCCTTCTTTGCCCTGCCGGCTGTAAGTACTGCCGTCGATTTTAAGGCCAGTGACATTTTTTTTTGCCACCGATCCCAAACCATCTAATGGTCCTCTGGTCTTTCTGTTAGGGCATCCTGGGTTCAGGTTCTATGACAGTATGCTGCCGTCCTTCAGGTAAGTATGACCTGTAATGGAGCCCTCCGAGGAGATGCTTATCTGTGCCGTGCAAGTTGAACTGGCCTTGTGTGTAACTGATATGACTGACAGGTGGCTTTGCTGTTTTGAGGTCATGATTTCAAAATGAAGGGGTTCAAAATATCCCAAATAGCATTAGTCAAACTGATTTATAATAGAGTTTCTGAGAAAACAATATTTCATTCGTGATAAACACACAGTCAGTGAATCCTCCCTGTAGACGCACAGTGTTATTATGAAATCCCTTTCACTTTAATTAAAAGTGGTACTTTGACCCAGAAATCATGATTTAATTGATAGTTTTGCAGTTCATTTTATCGTTTTGATTTATTCATCTGCAACATTCATTTTTGCATGTACTGAAAGCAAAGATTATGACATGTTTTCATGAGTTACGTGAGATTTCATTTTTGTCCCAGTTAGTGTGGGATGAAGAATGTGGAGAAATAGAAATTGTAACCAGCATTTTATAGTTTCTCTGAAAACAAGTCTTATTATCAAAAAAAAATGTGTTTTAAGGATTTCTACATATTTATAGACATAACACTAACTGAACAATAGGAAGTAATTTTACAGTGTGTAACGATCCTATGTAAAATATGTTTGAAACTGACAAACATATATAAACATTTCTTCACAATTTTACAATGGTTTTTGGCTCAATAATTGGTATTCAATATATGATTGAATTCCTTTTATAAAGCATCTCAGTGTTCCACATTTTTGATTTTTCATAATATATTTCTATTTTTCCCTTAATAATATTTATCCCACATGCATTCTTTTTTGGATGAATTAATCTGACTAATTATCATTCATTTAAAATGACAGGGAAGTTTGTATTTCTGTTTAACCCAGATGTTTTATAAACTCAATTGTCCCTGTCTTTTTAAAGGTGTTTTGATGGTTAATTTGCCATTTGATTTTTTGTTTTTTGTTTGTTTGGTTTCTTTTTTCTTTTCTTTTCTTTTGTTTCTTTATCATGTTTTATTATTTTTATTTTTGCTTGTGGGTCAGAGAACTGACATTACTGTTCAGTCACCTCCAACGGCAGCGTAGCACCAAGAAGGTTCTTCACAACTCCTACCACACCCTGCTGTCGGGGCTCCAGCCGTATAGCTCCCCCTACCTGTCTGGGGACAGGTACGACACTGTCCAGTTTAACTATCTTCCTAGAGGACACTAACTCTTCCCTGCAATTTACAGTAATACAGTTAAATTCACATACTAGCATACTGTAGTGTAGTAAAGTCTCAGGTTATTACTTAAAGCATTCATCGATATGTAAGTTGTTTACAGGAAGTTCAACACCTGGCACTCCAGTAAGCTGCAGTTGTGTTACTTGTTTGTGTTTTCTGTATGCCTTCCTGTGTTCGCTTGTCTTGTTTTTTGTGCTGATACTAATACACATCTATACTGGGACATTGAAAGATTTATCAGATATGTGATGAAGTTGTACTCTTTGATATATGGTAGATAGATTTGAATTTTTTATTTTTGATAAAAAGTTGCCTGAAAGTAGTTATATATAATTGAAAATCTCCATAATTGATCGCATATCTGATGCTGGTCTTTGATACAATGGCCTTTGTGTGTGTGTGTGTGTGTGTGTGTGTGTGTGTGTGTGTGTGTGTGTGTATGTGTGTGTGTG
>NW_015544192.1:2228367-2239291 GCF_001515605.1 Sinocyclocheilus anshuiensis | reverse complement strand
TGTGTGTGTGTGTGTGTGTGTGTGTATGTGTGTGTGTGTATATGTGTGTGTGTTAATGCCTGCACACATTTGTGTGAGAGCATTATTTCTTTACCCTTTGACCTTTCAGTGTGTCTCACAACCCATCTTCATACCCCTTCGTTCAACCTCTCCATTCTCCTCCTTTCCTCCTCATCTCTCTGCCATCACTCCATCCATTCACGTTTTCAGGAGGACAGACATTCCATGCAGGTTTGTGTTAGGCTTTTGAGACTACTGTATTCGCCCAATGGAAAGTGTTGTTGGCCGTGCTGTGTTTACAGTTTGAGCTGCTTTTATTTAGAGTGATGATGATAAAAATGAACCGGGTCTTAGATGCAACGATGGTCCGTTACATTCAGATGCATTGAAATCTAATCGAATAACCTCACATGCCAGTATCTGCATGCCGCCCCATCCCTGCCTGCCTCACCTTAGAATTTCTCACTCTACTTTTCCTAAATTACCTTTCACCCCTATAAGTTCCACATGTTATAGCCCTTTCAACTGATCCTGGGGCAGTTTTTCATTTCAGTGCAAAAAAATAAATAAAGCAGAGATGTGCTGAAAGGCTGCATGTGATGGTCCTGATTCCTGAATGTGTGTGTGCGAGCTCACCAAGCCTTTCTCCAGAAACACTTATTTCTCCACTTATCACTAAGTTACACTTTGTTTTAAAGTGCACGTTATTGCCCACAACTAATAGTGAGCTTGATGTTGCTCCAGACCTGTGTTATTTTAATCTGTGGAACACAGAAAGAGATATTAAGAACTATTTACAATAACAGTAAATAGAGTCCGGAGCTGTCAAGAAAAAGTGAAAGCACTACAACAGTGGTTCATACAACTTTTGTACTATATTCCAAGTTTTCTGAAGCTGTACAAAATGTTTTAGAAATAGACTAAAATGTAAGTCATGAGATTTGAAAGCAACGATGGAAAGAAATATTTAAGTAGGTGGTGGCTTAAATTGTGACCCTTTCCTCACACAAAGCTGTATATTATGGTTTGAAATATAGCATAGATGTCTGCATATTACTTTTATGCTATTTTTTTATTATGTGTTTTGTCATGTTTAGAGCTTGACCACCCCAGTCCACATTGGCTTTCATTGTATGGGAAATAAGCGGCCAGGACATTTTTCAAAACATCTCCTTTTTTGTTCCACGGAAGAAAGAAAGTCATACTAGTTTTGAAATTATGAGAAATTAATTTGCATTTTTGGATTAACTTTTCATTTAAAATTAAAGTTGTTATCTTGAGCTACACTAACAGAGAGAGATTAATCCATATCCGCTTACAAGAACATCATCTACTTGGGTTGCATTACATACTACTTGCATATGAAATTTAAATGTGTGCCCACAATCTCTTGCAAATGCACACTAAAAACAAGTGTAACGAGTGTGTCCTAGCACAGCTGACTAACCCTCACAACCCCTCACAAATCCCTCCCTCTGCCTTGTGTGTCTCTTCAGTCAGCTCATATCTAAAAAGAGAGGTTTCTTCCGGATTCATACTGGCAGTAAGCAGAGGTATCCATGAGTGATGTGCCTGTGCACACTGGGCACGATCCGTCCCTCCCCTCATGCCTGAAACACTCTGAGCCTTACTGATCCAGTGCAGCTCGACCCATTCAGGGAGATTCGTAATGCCTTGTGTGAAGAGACATTCATAATCATCAGGACTAGATTACATTCCTCATAAACTGTGAAAGACAAAGGCTGCACTAGCTCATTAACCTCAGTAATCTGCCCTTTAATCTGTGAGAGGCCGATCAGAGAACGGAGTGCTGTATATCTCTGCTGAATGCACACAGATGAGGCCTGCATGTGCTCACAGGGCATTGATATACCATGTGGTCGGGTGTAACTAAAAACCTGAATAACTTTTCTTCATGGTTTATTTCTTTATGCATGTCACTTTTACTTAATCGTTATTCTTTAGAGGCTAAATCATTAATGGCATGTTTTAGCATTTGGATGCAGAAATATCAAGAATTCTTGATTCAGAGCTGTTAAACATTTTGTAGGAGAGGTACGCATGTACGAGTCATGCTTAGACTGGGATCTTTATATATTTTCATGTTTAAGCATGTGTTTGTATGCTAAAAGTAATCTGATGTAGATTTGTGGGTTGCTAAATTTGGCTCTTGCCAAAGGAAATTCAGTGTGCATGAGGTTTGTGACCTCTATGTGTATGAGATTGAAACAGTATTTCAATTTAAGGCTTTTCACATTTTAAATAGTTAACCCTGGGTCATTCTAAACCCTAGGTTATGTTGCTTCGCACTGCTCATAATTTACCCAGGGTTAACAATTAATCCTGGGTATTCATAAAATGAGGTAAACCCTGGGGTTTCCGCCATGGTTTTTCGTTACTATTTGACATTTTCCCCTCAAACTCTGATGCAATTGTTTATTCAACGCGCAATGTTTTCGTTACTGTCCAAAGCACATCAACGTGAGGCACGCGACTGGCTGTCGGTTGCTAAGCATCTAGTCGTAACATTCTAACACAGAATCGATTCACACCGTGCACGTTTGGCACCGCGATGTGAATGGGGTGATAAACCTGCTCCGGAGCAGGGTTTCATACGGGTAAAAGAGGTGCTGACACTGCTTCTAAATTTCAAGTGTGAAACGTTAAATACGGGTTTAGAATGACAATATGCGGGGATTAAAGGGTTAATTCACCCCAAAATTAAAATTCTGTCATTAATTACTCACCCTCATGTTGTTCCAAACCCGTAAGACCTTCGTTCATCTTCACAACACAAATGAAGATATTTTTGATGAAATCCGAGAGCTTTCTGACACTGCAGCAGCACAACTGACACCTTCAAGGCCCAGAAAGGTAGTAAGGACATCGTTAAAATAGTCCATGTGACATCAGTGGTTCAACCGTAATTTTATGAAGCTATGAGAATACTTTTTGTGCACAAAGAAAACAAAAATAATGACTTTATTCAGTCTTCTGAATATTTATTCTCTTTTTTTATTTATTCTCTTCCATGTCAGTCTTTGACGCACGTTCACGAGAGTACTATGATGCATGTGTGTGATGCTGCTGATGCAGGAGCCGGTGTTCTGGCGTAGGCTAGGCAAAAACATGCAAGTCATCCTCTCTGTCCAAGTCTTCAGACATGTTTACGAAAACTGTTTTATGTACAGCCAACTTCTGCTTGTAAACAAGGCGCAGTGCATCTGAGTTCTACATCAGAACTCCAGCTCCTGTGTCAGCTGCACCACTGTAAATGCGCATCACATGGGCTATTTTAAAGATGTCCTTACTACCTTTCTGGGCCTTGAACGTGTCCAGTTGCGTTGCTGTCTATGCAGTGTCAGAAAGCTCTCGGATTTCATCAAAAATATCTTAATTTGTGTTCCAAATATGAACGATGGTCTTGCGGTTATTTGGAACAACATGAGGGTGAGTAATTAATGACAGAATTTTCATTTTCATTTTTTGGTGAACTTTAAGCACCGTTTGAAAAACTCAAATGATGACTAGAACTGTAGAAATTTTTACTTTTTAGCATGTTTTCATCAATTATTTAATTTTTTTTGAATGTCATTATTTTTAATAAAGTTACAGGTTTAGCTTGATTAAACAAAATGTTTCAGCTAGAAATACCTACCTCAGCATGCTTGTGCTTGGTTCCATGGATTCAAAGAGTGCTCTTGCATTTCTACTGTTGCTCCTTTTGATGGCATGCTACAGGTTAATACACCATCACCCCTCATTCAGCTCAAGACATTTAGCTCAATATCTGCTATGCTTTCTTAACTATTTAAATAATAATACATATGACTGTATGTACAGTAAAAACATTTTCATGCATTCTAAATGTTTGTTCAGTGGAGGATGTAACAAGCTAGTGTGATACTACAGTAGATCCTTTTATTGAAAGTGATGCACTGCAAAAATCATTAATTTTGTCTTGAAAAGATGTTTAAAAAAAGAAAAAACTATTTGTAAATGGAGTAAGAAAAAGGCCATGGGCTCTTCAAAAAAATGATCTTGTTTTAAAATTTGTATTTTTTTTATTTTTTTTGACTGAAAATAAAGACAGTAATACTGATTAAGAAAATTGTTCTTTTGCAGTGTTTTCCAGTTAGCACAAGCGGTCCAGACAATATTTAAATATTATGATATTGTCTTAAATGTAAATAAATCTGGACTCTTTTTTTGTTAACCATGAAATTATATGACGTTCACACAGGGCAACATATGTCTTTGATTAACCATTTTCCTTCTATGTGGTGTCAACATTACCATGTAAATTAAACTAATCACCTGTTGATAGATCAGTGTCTGTTTTCTAACCCTTTTGTCTGTTAGTCTTCATTGCAATGTATTCTTACATAAACAAACATAGTCTCTGAAAAAAATGTTTACATTATGGAACATGTAGGAAAAAGATTCATTTCCTTGTTTGTCACCAAATCAGATAATTCCTCTAACTTTCTTGCCAGTGGGAAGATGGGCTTCCGTGACCGAATTAGGATGAACAATTCACGCTCCTCTCAGGCTATCCGGAGCAAGGCTTCTCCTTTGCCACCAGGTAATGTGCGGCGCTCCCCCAGCACGGAGAACATTCCAGAAGCCACCAGCCCCGGCAAGGTCCAGAAAAGCTGGAGCTTCAATGATCGGACTCGATTCCGTACTTCTCTCCGCCTAAAACCACGTCCTGCTGCAGATGGTAGCTATTTCTGACCATGTGTTTACCTTTATACAGATACATATTTATAAAAATTAACTACCTTTCAAAAGTTCAAGGTTGGGAAGATTTTTCAATGTTTTTTTTTTTTTAAAAGAAGTCTCTAATGCGCACCAAGACTGCATTTGTTTGATCAAAAATACAGTAAAAACAGTTACTTTTTGTGCACAAAGAAAACAAAAATAATGACTTTATTCAGTCTTCTGAATATTTATTCTCTTTTTTTATTTATTCTCTTCCATGTCAGTCTTTGACGCACGTTCACGAGAGTACTATGATGCATGTGTGTGATGCTGCTGATGCAGGAGCCGGTGTTCTGGCGTAGGCTAGGCAAAAACATGCAAGTCATCCTCTCTGTCCAAGTCTTCAGACATGTTTACGAAAACTGTTTTATGTACAGCCAACTTCTGCTTGTAAACAAGGCGCAGTGCATCTGAGTTCTACATCAGAACTCCAGCTCCTGTGTCAGCTGCACCACTGTAAATGCGCATCACATGGGCTATTTTAAAGATGTCCTTACTACCTTTCTGGGCCTTGAACGTGTCCAGTTGCGTTGCTGTCTATGCAGTGTCAGAAAGCTCTCGGATTTCATCAAAAATATCTTAATTTGTGTTCCAAATATGAACGATGGTCTTGCGGTTATTTGGAACAACATGAGGGTGAGTAATTAATGACAGAATTTTCATTTTCATTTTTTGGTGAACTTTAAGCACCGTTTGAAAAACTCAAATGATGACTAGAACTGTAGAAATTTTTACTTTTTAGCATGTTTTCATCAATTATTTAATTTTTTTTGAATGTCATTATTTTTAATAAAGTTACAGGTTTAGCTTGATTAAACAAAATGTTTCAGCTAGAAATACCTACCTCAGCATGCTTGTGCTTGGTTCCATGGATTCAAAGAGTGCTCTTGCATTTCTACTGTTGCTACTTTTGATGGCATGCTACAGGTTAATACACCATCACCCCTCATTCAGCTCAAGACATTTAGCTCAATATCTGCTATGCTTTCTTAACTATTTAAATAATAATACATATGACTGTATGTACAGTAAAAACATTTTCATGCATTCTAAATGTTTGTTCAGTGGAGGATGTAACAAGCTAGTGTGATACTACAGTAGATCCTTTTATTGAAAGTGATGCACTGCAAAAATCATTAATTTTGTCTTGAAAAGATGTTTAAAAAAAGAAAAAACTATTTGTAAATGGAGTAAGAAAAAGGCCATGGGCTCTTCAAAAAAATGATCTTGTTTTAAAATTTGTATTTTTTTTATTTTTTTTGACTGAAAATAAAGACAGTAATACTGATTAAGAAAATTGTTCTTTTGCAGTGTTTTCCAGTTAGCACAAGCGGTCCAGACAATATTTAAATATTATGATATTGTCTTAAATGTAAATAAATCTGGACTCTTTTTTTGTTAACCATGAAATTATATGACGTTCACACAGGGCAACATATGTCTTTGATTAACCATTTTCCTTCTATGTGGTGTCAACATTACCATGTAAATTAAACTAATCACCTGTTGATAGATCAGTGTCTGTTTTCTAACCCTTTTGTCTGTTAGTCTTCATTGCAATGTATTCTTACATAAACAAACATAGTCTCTGAAAAAAATGTTTACATTATGGAACATGTAGGAAAAAGATTCATTTCCTTGTTTGTCACCAAATCAGATAATTCCTCTAACTTTCTTGCCAGTGGGAAGATGGGCTTCCGTGACCGAATTAGGATGAACAATTCACGCTCCTCTCAGGCTATCCGGAGCAAGGCTTCTCCTTTGCCACCAGGTAATGTGCGGCGCTCCCCCAGCACGGAGAACATTCCAGAAGCCACCAGCCCCGGCAAGGTCCAGAAAAGCTGGAGCTTCAATGATCGGACTCGATTCCGTACTTCTCTCCGCCTAAAACCACGTCCTGCTGCAGATGGTAGCTATTTCTGACCATGTGTTTACCTTTATACAGATACATATTTATAAAAATTAACTACCTTTCAAAAGTTCAAGGTTGGGAAGATTTTTCAATGTTTTTTTTTTTTTAAAAGAAGTCTCTAATGCGCACCAAGACTGCATTTGTTTGATCAAAAATACAGTAAAAACAGTAATATTGTGAACATTTTATTGGGAAAGCTGAATTTTTAGCAGCCATTGCTCCAGGCTTCAGTGTCACATTATCCTATTAAGTTTTAATTTCTTAATATTATCAATGTTTATAACAGTTGTGCTGTATTTTTCTATAAAACATGATAAATGTTTTCAAGATTCTTTAATGAATAGAATTTTCAAAGGAACAGCATTTATTTGCCATAGAATTTTTGGTTGATTCCTTGCTAAATAGAAGTATAACCTTCTTTCAAAAAAAAAAAAATCTTACTGTACCCAAACTTTTGTACGGTGTACATTTTGCTCTTCTCATTACGGACTGATCTCTCATAGTTGAGGGAGTCGGAGAAGAGCACACAGAGGACAAATCTTACTGTGATGTCGCCATGGATGATGTGATACCAGCAGTGAAGACCCTAATTCGAGCTGTTAGGTGAGTCAGGGGTTGAAAACACCACTACAGAGCTCTACAGAGTCCTATAGTTCACTTAATGCCCAAGTATTCTTCTCAGATAATGTCACCATGGTCTTTTGCAAAAGGGACCTTAGTATAGAATCTGCTCCGTCAGCCATGACCTTTTCACAGTGCAATTACATCAGGTGACCATTATGGAGACAAAGCGAGGTTAGACTCATAGAGGGCATGGCAACCTTCAGTTGTGGTTCCTACTTCTTGCTTAAACAAGCAGAAGGTAATAGAAGATGTTCTAAAAATATTGTCAAGTTCTTGCTGAGAAGCGAGTGGCCTCTCTCTGATTGGTCAATGCAGCACAAGCTGCTAGTTCAGTGAGTACAGGATGTGAATGGGTGATTCTTCAGTTAGGGGGACATTGTTGTCCATGAATTTAAAGAAAAAAATTACATTTAAAAAAAATTAACTGTCATTCTGTTTTGAAAATTCAAATAGCTTGAATCTTTTGGTCTGTTTTTTTAGAGTATTGAAATATTACATTTACCTTAATTTTTCTAATAAAATGTTTATTGATTTTTTTAAGTCAGCATGAAAAGGAAGTTGCAGTCATATTTTCACCCCTATTGTGTTGTTTATTTTAGTGAAACAACTTCTTGAATGAGAAAATCACCAACATTCCCTCCTGTAAAGCATTTTTAAATGTGTTAAAGAATGTCTACTGTGTACTCTTGTCTAATAATAATAATAATAATTTATCATATTTTAAATAGTTTTTGTGTACAATTTGTCCTAAAGATTCCTGTAGCTCAAATGTAAGTTGCTTTGGATGAAATCATCTTCCAAATTCATAAATGTGAAAAATGTCAATACATGTCATCAGCATCACAAGTATAGTCACATATTATGCCAAAATGCAGTTAAAGGTTGATTCAGGCCGTGTTCAGATCTTTATAACGGGACATGTGATCAATGTTTTAACAAAAGAAGAAACGGTTTAAAGAAGTTTCATTTGACAGGATTTCAAGGAGTCAAAAATGTGCGTCTATTTGAAGAATCACCCATATGTAGATATGCTTAAATCTCATATTTGCACCTTGCACATACTGCACCTGTGAATGCCACACTTTCTGAGAACAATCTTATCTTCTAGCCTTTCATCCTGACCAGTATACCATGGGTGATTAGGTCAGATTGTCCAAACAGATTCTCAAAGCAGAGCTCCAGGTGTGTACATACATTTCCTGTTATCTGGGCAAGAAGATTCTGTTTTACATAGGAGTCCTCGATAAGATTGATGTCCTTAAGGAACAGGCAAATTTTAGCTTCACCACAATGCTGAGGTTTCACTTTTGTGGAAGGCCCACAGTTTATCAGTGTTCTGCTGCACAAATGTGTACAGCGTACTATTCAGTCTTGGGACAGAAGAATGTAGAATGCTCTAAAACTAGATTTCCCTCAAATAAACTTTGAGTTACTTTCTGCACAGTTTATAATGCAATAATTATTTCAAATGTTATTTTATATTATTTATTTTCCTGGTTTTGGGAAAAGCTTTCAAATGATTGCCATGAATTAGGTCTGCTTGATCACTAAAAATTATATTCTCAAAGTTTTTTAATTAAAGATTCCTCTGTCTTTGAATGTTCTTTTGCGTTTATCCTTACCTCAGATAAATTATGAAGGCTGATATTTGTTCATGCAGCTATTCTTAGAGATTCCATCTCAAATGCTTCTGTGGACTGGGGTATTGTAAAGCTGACCATATAATGATACACCCATACAATGCATTGCCATCAAGTGAGTGAGTCAGCATTTTAAGAAAAACCCTTGGAGGATGGAAATAAATGGGATTTCTTTTTTCCTTTCCCGCTCTCCTTCTCTTTTTCCTTACACTCTCTTTTTATCCACACCTGAGACCCGCCCATGCAAAATATGCAGCTACCTGCAAAATTAGAAGATGAAAAAATACATATACAGACAGCAAAAAGCCTAAACTCTAGAGTCATCAAGAAACTTGTTTGTTCTGTGGGGGAGGTTGACGTGTGCTGTGGACCAGCTGTGGACTACTTCTGAGATCCGACTGAAACTGCACCATCACCCGGGCAGAGATGCACAGCTCAACATTTGCTGTTGCACACGCAAGCTGTTCCTGCGAATCAATGGCTCTTTAAAAGAAAATTGTCCTGCTCAGTATGTAGAATTAACCAGCACTAGAAGGCCTTTTTCCAAGCTTGGTTTCCCCCCCTGCTGGTTGCTAATGAATCTAGAGGATGAGGAAGGACAGTTGTCCTACTTGAGTTCTGAGAACAGATACTCTCCATAACTGAAGCTTATCCCAACATAAAATGCCTCTATGCTAAAGACAGGATATCGTCTTTGCTTTGATGGATTACCACAGTGAGTATACAGTTTGAGTGGATCTATTTGCCCATGTTTTCTGTTGAGCCAGCAGGTCTTAATAGTGTACTGTGACAATGATAAGAGGGGTCAGTGCTGATTTAGAGACAGCTAACATGTCTCAGACTAACGACTGGGAAAAGAAAAACACTTTTGGAGAAAAATGAAGCACTGTGGCAGTCAAGGGCGTCTCTGCTCATGCTAGGGTGCATACAGTGATGTCTGGTACATTTTCAGCTGCTTGTGCCTACAAACAATCTCAGAGATTCACTGAATTATCCATCCAATTATCTTGGGTCATGACAACTTCCTTTCCTCATATCACAATAATATACACTACAAAATTACAGTGAAATACGAGGTATTCCTTAAAAATAACTTTTAAAGGAAAATATAAAAAGAACATTTATTTTTTTATTACACATTGCCTACAAATTGGACCCTATTTATCAGTTAGGCAACACCCTTTTTAAAATTGTATAACCGGAATTTACCCACCCATTTGAAAATTGTAAACCGGAAATTAAATTATGAACTATGAAAATTAGTGTTCATACTAAACCGTTTATTTTATTTTAAACCTGACATTTTTAGGATATCAGTTTTAGTTTAGTAGTTTAGATATTAGTTTTATAGGACACAGTAAAACGGAAAATTATCTTACATTTATTTGTTAAAAAAGCATGATTTGAAAAAAATTTAATAAAACTAATAAATAATTGTACAATTGTCTTTTTTTCTTCATTTTCTAAATAATTGTCTTGATTGTCTTCTACAGAGTATACACAGTAAGACATAAATCTATTTTTTTAAAGATTTATTTATCTTATGCTTCAAACACTAGAGTATAATGACGTGGGAAAAAATCCAATTCCTAGGAGGCTGCATTACACATTACACAAGCACACGCTTTCCCTCTGTGTAAAGAGATCAGAATAATTACCAGCCGTGAGGTGGGGGATGTATACTTTCTCTCTGCGCTGACTGTTTATGAGTCACTCATGCCTCTTTCTGTAATTAATCTTGTTACACTTATTAATCTTATGACTCGTTTCACAGCTGTTTGCTTTTGTTTGCAGTATTGCTGTTTTATCTTTTCCTGGAATGCCATGGAGGCTTCTACGTAATTCTGCCTACATTCCGGGTCATCCTAATGTGCTTTTGTGTCTCATGTGAATGTAGGATCCTTAAATTCCTTGTGGCCAAGAGGAAATTTAAAGAAACCCTGCGGCCATATGATGTAAAAGATGTGATTGAGCAGTATTCAGC
>NW_015544192.1:2197411-2227760 GCF_001515605.1 Sinocyclocheilus anshuiensis | reverse complement strand
CAGCAGGACACCTCGATATGCTGGGCAGAATCAAAAGCCTGCAGACAAGGTTTGATCAGTCAAAATAAAATACAGATAAGCCAACATTCCTATAGTCAGCTTTTACTCCTAACACAAAAGCAATTCCTAATACGTCCGATTGAATTTTTGTTTTATTTACAGGGTGGATCAGATCATAGGCCGTGGTGCTATTCCATCAGATAAAAAAGTGAGGCCTGAAAAAGGGGAGAAAACTCCTCCTGAACTGGAACAGATGGATGAATTAAGCATGATGGGGCGTGTGGTGAAAGTGGAGAAGCAGGTAAGCTATGAATATTAATATCTATCTAGATTTGGGGACAGTAAGAATTTATGTTTTTGAAAGACGCCTCTTACATTCACCAAGACTGCATTTATTTTTATTGCAATATGCAATATTATTGAGAAATATTATTACAATTTAAAATAACAGTTTTTTTCTATTTTAATAAATTGCGAAATGTAATTTATTCCTGTAATGGCAAAGCTGAATTTTCAGCATCATTACTCCAGTCTTCAGTGTCACATGATCCTTCAGAAATCATTCTGATATGTTGATCTGGTGCTCAAGAAACATTTCTTCTTTATATTATAAATTACTTTACTGTCACTTTTTTTTTTTGATCAATGTAATGCATCCTTGCAGAATAAAAGTATTAATAAAAAAAACATACTTACTCCAGACTTTTAAATGATAGTGTATTTATCTAGTTAAAATATACAGTTAAATGAATTTCAGTTCATTTTCATTTGTATTGATTCAGCATGCCATTAACTACCTACCACTACCAAATCATGTTTTCCATCTAATCAAAAAATGTTTTAGAGGCTATTTATTAATAATAAAAAAATATAATTTTTATAAAGTATCTTAAGAGTTTCAGTGTTAGTGTGTTTGGTTTTGACTTGTCATTGCAGTAATTCATCACCTATAGTGTCTATAGTGCAGCCCATTGTGTTCCACATAATAGAGTTGTGGTTTTGAAAACTGCTGATATTCAATAATATTCCAAACTAATTTCCTGAACGTTGTCATATCATCATAAAATAGCACTAGATCTTGTAACTTGACAACAATTTCTTTTTTTTCCCTTCTCAGGTGCAGTCAATCGAAAACAAGCTGGACCTGCTCTTGAACTTCTACTCCCAGTGCCTGAAAAAGAGCTCATCCCACTTCACCCTGTCGTCCCTGCTGGAACCTGACTTGACCTCTGACTACCACAGTCCCACTGATCAACGCGACCTGTTCCCCTCTGCAAACACCCTTAATATCTCCCTCTCAGACAGTGGTAACATGGAATGACCCCCAGAAACACCCGGCAGCAGTCCCACTCTGACTGTAGCATCAGGGCAACTCATCCAAAGGCTAAATACCTCCCTCAACTAACCTAGCACAGTTCCTCTAAACAACTGCTGTATCCTTGCATGGGTTCATCCTTTGCACCGTGGATGGTGGCTTCTTGCCAACCTTTCTAGACTTTGCCTTGCAGACTATGTCCTGATGTTTCACAATGTCCAGTTTTTATTTTTACATGCCTGTAGTAACAGTCTTTCTTCTTTTTTACTTTATTTCAACTGATTCAGGAAAGTTTTAGAGAAATATTCTCACATGGATGAAGATATTATTGAGGTTTTGTTGAACATTTGGACTTCTTCCAGTAGAAGGCAGAATTTATCTGAGGTGGTCTTCAACCATAATTTTTTTATCAGTCTTCCAAAATATGAGGGGACAAATCACTTGACTGCTTAATGGTATTTCTTTCTGGAAGTCTCTGTGCCAATATTGTTTCTTGGTTTTGTTGAGTTTTTGATAATCAATAGGCCCCCAGAGTAATTCTATTTTTCTGTCTGTCTTTTTTTCTAAGAAATCAGGGCATTGTGAACTGAATTTGATTTTCGGACTCTCCTTCTCGGCCTTGGCCTTACACTTTGGCCTGATGCAATAGACTCCTTGTGCCACAAGAAGTCGTCGAGCTTCTAATGAATGTACTGCATCCAGTACTTTTCCTTTATTTATCACTGACATGTCCTTCAAAGAAAACGGCATTACAGATTGCTGTAAAGAACAGCATGATGGACTGACAGAATGTATTTCCACCAAAGCATCATCTCCTGTCATTTTGATCTTGCATGGTTCCTCTTGGAACTTCAGGAAGGAAGGAACTTCAAAATGTGAGACCCTCAGGTTTCCTTCCCACATTGTGGAGTCTATTTGGCTTATTGGGTCCCTCTCTTCTGCGATAGTACCCTGCCACTGCATCGTCGCTCAGAAGCCCATCGTGCAAAAAATAAAAATAAAAAAAGAAAATCAAATAATTAAATAAAAAATATTCTTTGGTGAAATAGCCAGCATTAAAATGCATGTTAATAGTTCGAATAGTTCAAGCAAGTTTGTTTTAATTTAGTGGGGTTAGTTATAGAGGCTGTTCATATGCCCTTCTCTTTGATCCTCAGCCTCTCTGCCTTGCAGCCCATCTCCTCATTCAGCATGTGCATCAGTCCAACTGCAAACAAATAAGAGGGTCAAAAGTAGTCTATATCTTCTCCCCAAATGAGATGCTCAATTATGGTGATTTATGTAATTCCAAACCTGGATGATGGACCCTTTTCACATTTCTACACTGTGCAAGAAATCCGTAAAAAAAAATATGACACAATGTACTTTATTAGGAATTTTCCATATTTATTTTATACAGGTGTTTTACCCATATTTAGAATTTTGCACTTCATTGCATTGTTAATGGGAATGTCTGTAAAATTACTGGACAATTACCAATGCATTTTCCTTTTATTTTCTTTTTTTATACAGGGTAGGGTTCTCAAAAATGGAAGTCTTCATAGTTTTTTGCGTTCCCATTTCCCCTAATAGCAGAAGAGAAAAAATCCATGATAGCGTTTCTATGACTTTCCAAAACAGCCAAAAAATATCAAGAGATTCAAAACGTTGGTCAGAAAGAGAGAAGGATGTCACTCCCTTAGCCATTGTATTAGAAACACTAACACAACAGCAGTTAACCAGTTTTCAGTAATTTAATGCCAAGGTAATAAAACAAAGTATAGTGTTGTACATTACATTTCCTGTAATGTACAACACTAAAAAAACATGTACATTAAACTTAAAAAACATTGCTAGATTTACAATAATAGCTGTGGGAATGTGTCATCACAGTCTGTGAAAATGGTCCATTTTCTTTCATCTGTGGAACACAAAGGATGTCAGTGGGGTCCAAAACAGCAAATTTGACCCTATAGACCATTAATCAGGTTAGACACCATGTTGAATTTAACACGGTTGAAAACGAGAATGTGAGGAACAGACTTGCAGTCTTTACAATGGTCGTAGATCATGTAATTTTCACAACTCACAACCTTTAAAACTTTTTTATGGTGTTTTTGTCTACTGAAAGTTTTTCCCCCAGAAAGACTGTTGAACACACTGTACTTCTATCCTCACAGCCTCATTTTCATTCCTGTAAAAAATTAAATATGGTGCCTCCTTGACTAAGATCTATTTAAGCCATATGCACATTTGAAATAGCATGAGTAAATGTTGATAGAATTTTTGGGTGAACTATCCCTTTAA
This sequence comes from Sinocyclocheilus anshuiensis, assembly GCF_001515605.1. Taxonomy (NCBI): domain Eukaryota; kingdom Metazoa; phylum Chordata; class Actinopteri; order Cypriniformes; family Cyprinidae; genus Sinocyclocheilus; species Sinocyclocheilus anshuiensis. Next base: position 2,224,159 of record NW_015544192.1, on the reverse strand, counting down.
GACTATGATCTTTCACTAGGATATGACCTCACAATGAATGCCTTGTTATACATTCATCATCCCTTAATCAATAGATCAGAGATCCGGCATGAAGGAATACTTACCATAAATTATTTTTCTCATCTGATTATTTGAGAACAAAAAAGATTCTCACTGTCTCACACGTGACCTTAACCTCAGCCATGTACATACTCGCCACTATTTTTAAAGAACTGAGTAAACTGGGAGAACTGAGATTAATCCGAGTGATTGAGATGAGCATTGATGCATGGTCTCAGCATTAATATCTATGCATGCAGTTATGGGACAGGTTCCAGCTTTATATGACATGCAGTTCAGGTAATGGACAGCATGGAGGGGATTGTAAGGAATACAGCACTCCTCTGCCTTACTGACATAGCTAGAGCGCACTGACCATGTGTTTACGGTACAACGGTGGACCTAAGAGATTGTTTAGGCCACTTGTCATGGCATTCATTCATCATTCTAATGGACAGAACTGGAGTACACAATTCAAGCAGAATTTTCTACATTTGCTTTTCTCTTGCACCTTCACAAATTCCAATATATACTTTTTGAAAAGCTGATTCTCCTTTCATCACAATTGTTTCTACTGGACTATATTTGAAAACAAACACTTGTTTTCAGTAGTTCTTGTTTCCTAAGCACATGCTTTCTAACTTCTCTGTCCCTTTAAACTGAACTCTGAACCTTTCAGGCATTACGTAATACTTTTTTCCTTCATTGACATGATTGGTAACTGCTAATGTGAGAGGTAACTTGATGTATATGTATGTTTAACTCTGACATGATTGTAAAAAATGAATAAATCCAGATTTTGTTTATGAAAAAACAGGTGTAATAGATCTCTGAAAGTAATTTACAGTAATTTAATGCTCTTTTGTATACATTTTGATAGTTTGAGTTTGTGAGAGTAAAATCAATATCTTTAAACATGTACTGTCAACCAGGGCATCTATTGATCAATTGAGTTAAACTGGACTTGTTAGAAATAACGCTGTGGCAGTTATCAGCTGAACTGTATAACCATGATATAATTAAACTGTAAATGCACTATTTATAGAATAGTGTAGATTCAGAAAGATAGAAATTTCAAAAGGACAGCATTTATTAGAAATAGTATTGTTGTAATGTATATGTAATACATCATTGCTGAATAAAAGTAGTTTCTTTACAAAAAAAAATAAAAAATAAAAAAATCTTACTTCCCCAAACTTTTGAATTATAGTTAGTACAAGCACAAAATGTAGTCCAAGATATTACATTATCTGTGTGGTAAATTGTTTGGTATAAGATATAATAATTATAACAACACAATTAGCCTAAATCTAATGTTTTTAACATAATTAAATATAATTAACAATAAAATCTAATGTTTAATACACACATCCTGTAGAGGGTCTAGATGTGTCAATGAAAACACTGAAGAACAAAATTAGTGTTTCAGCCACACTTAAAAAAAGTGACTGTCATTGCATTAGAAAACTAAATCTCAAGCCAAGTGGTTTGTAAAACAATATGTTCAATGTTCAAGAGTCAGACAAAAAAGTATTTAGATACTACACCTGCCTTTATACACCCAACAATCAGGTTCAGTGGTTATTAGGAAATCCCAATTTTGAAACATAATTTGTTTGCAGACTCCATTTGATTCAGTACTTTGTATGTAATGTAAATAAATCCACACATCCATCCAAACACATTTTGCGCAAGTAGGACCCACTGTGGCAATATCAATGATGCCACCTTGGAAATTTATAAAACCATCTGTAAATATAAGCTTACAACAAATACTAAAAGAAAACTCAAAAATAATGCCACAGTGGATAATAGTTCAAAACTATGTAGAGCAGTATCAAGAGGAATTATTCATATTTACGGATGGATCAAAGCAGCCGGAAACAGGCCGTACTGGTGCAGCAATTTTTATTCCTCGGTATGAAGCTAAAAAGCTTGATGTGGAGCAGGCACAGGCACTCCAGAGCATTTGTACCAGAGCATTTAAAACATCACCAGTAACTGCATTACAGGTGGAAGCAGGAGAGATGCCGCTACGTATTAGGAGGGTCAAGATCATGTTGGCGTATTGGACTAATTTACAAGGACATAGTATGGTGCACCCCACAAAAGCTGTCTTGCAAGAATGCGCAGAGCATAATAAAAGCAATTTTTACAGTTTTGGATGGGTGGGGAATGCTAAGGCTCAAAATGCAGGTCTCAATCAGTTGCAAGTAGGACCCACTGTGGCAATATCAATGATGCCACCCTGGAAATTTATAAAACCATCTGTAAATATAAGCTTACAACAAATACTAAAAGAAAACTCAAAAATAATGCCACAGTGGATAATAGTTCAAAACTATGTAGAGCAGTATCAAGAGGAATTATTCATATTTACGGATGGATCAAAGCAGCCGGAAACAGGCCGTACTGGTGCAGCATTTTTTATTCCTCGGTATGAAGTAGTAGTCAAAAAGAGGACAACAGACTACCTGTCAGTTTACACTGTGGAGTTAGTAGCAATTTTACTGGCATTAGGGTGGGTGGAAGAAAATAATCAGAACCAAGGTGTCGTTATAGCCTCAGACAGTTTATCAGCATTATTAAGCATTCAATCTGGGAGAGCGTCATGTAGACAAGACCTCATTTACCAAATACTCCACTTGCTTCTCACACTTCATAATAAGGGAATGGCTGTCTCCTTCCTTTGGGTTCCTGCCCATGTAGGGGTGGAAGGAAATGAAGTTGTGGATATGCTAGCAAAAAACTCTACAAAGCATGAAACAATAGATGTACACATACCAATAAGTAGAGCAGAGGTCAAAACCGTCATAAAGCAACATTCATTTAAAATATGGCAGGAATATTGGAACACAGCAGATACAGGACGTCATTTATACAGTATACAGAATCAAGTAGTCACAACCATGAGGAAGGGCAGAAGCCCAAGGGAGGAGATGTTAGTCTCACGTACCAAAAAACATACAGAAACAACTGTTCAGTCTTACCTGTGAAAGATAATACCCCGAGGTCTGTTTTTATTATTGTGCGACGGTTTGTAGATGCCCAAGCTGCCGACGAGTCAGGTATGTTTTCGCCTGTCCTGATATGAGAGTTGCCCGCACCAATATGGCGGCGACGTTGACGTGCGGTCGAGCGGCCAATGAGGAGTCTAGGTATTTATTATGTCTATGGGAACACCCTTCTCGGATATGCGGTCATGACAAAGGAGAGCCGCTCCACTAGAGGGCGATACACTTTAAATCTCATTTGAAACCCACATTCTCGTGTGACGTAATCCTCTCCGTTTCAGTATGGCAGGCAGGCCCTCATCTAGAGATCTCAGTACATCAAGACGATTTATACGGTGTATTCTGAACTAACAGTCGTGTGTATGTGTAGTGATCGACGATCGCTGGCCGTTAAGTGTTTCAGAGATCCTCTCATGGGATTGTCCAGAGAGACGGGCGCTCGGATAGTGTGATTTCGGGGGAGTACTGCGTGTTCCTTGCTGATGTGGACCGTGTTTGGTTGGAGCTTTACGCTTTCTCTGTTTACGAAACTCGTGAGCTCATCAGCGGTCCTTCTTCTGTATTTATGTTTGTATCGGGGGTGAGCGAAGTCAAGTCATTTGGTATGCGGCGGAAGCTGTTCTTTTTTTGTTTTTATATCATAATCAAACACTAAATTTATGTTGGTTTAACGGTAGGTGTTTTTCAGTTATAAGGCTGTTTCTCAAAACCCAGTGAGATGTAAACACTGCTTTGATTTAACGGCATTTAATCTAATAGTTATATATTTTAAAGACATTACATTTTAAGTAGCTTTAACGTTGTTTGATAGTTTTTGTTCATTATTTCCAGTGTGGCTTCATTTTAGTTTAGTCGCTTTACATTAGTTTCTTCCCCCGGGTTTTTAGTTGCCCTGCTAAAGTAGTTTCCACTATAGTAGAACATTGTATATTAGGCGTGCGTGCGTGCGTGCGTGCGTTCGTTCAGTGTTTGTATGACGTTCGGGGTCTTCATTTTATTTTTCTCGTGTGTCTTTGTAGATACTTTGGATGTTTTACTGCTCTCAGGAAAGAAAATGTGCGCTATGAACCGGCAGTGAACGTCAGTTGTGTTACTTTATAAACGCATGTGCACCAGAGCGATGGAGAGTGACTGTAGGATCCCTATGGCATGTCTGAGACCCCGGATACTGGCCCTGCATGCTTTATTCTGGGGCTTAGTGTCCCTTAGGTGAGAAAAATTACAGATTTTTATACAGATTTACCACAAGTGATTCTCTTCTAATGCTCTGTACTGCGAAACAAAGCTTTGATCATGTTCATTCATTTCATGTTTAATTTTTTTTTATCCTTTTTTTTTTCTCTAGAGTGTTTGGAGCAGCACTTCTTAGCGATGAGAAGGCAGCAGGTACTTTAAAAAATCAGGATTTCATCAAAGATTGTTCTTCTAAAGCATATCAAGTTCATAGTTGCAATTGTCCTTATGTTTTTCTTTTGTAGTTGCAGTGACAAAGGCAGTGACAGCGCCATGTTGGCAGCTGGAGGAGTTTGTGGTGGCTAAAGATTGCAGTGCATGCGAAGGTTTGCAATCGGTGAGCGTGTACACACACACAACTGTTCAAAAGTTTGGGGTTAGTAAGATTTATTTTATGTTTTTTAATAAAAATAAAAAAAGTCGTGCTAACCGAGGCCACATTTATTTATTTTTGCAACAGTAGCATTGTGAAATATTACAATTTAAAATAGCTGTTTTCTATTTTAAAATGCAATTTATTCCTGTAATGATTTATGCAATTTTTGCGATAGTGTATTGAGTCGTTTTGTTTTGTCACCATGTTCTAAACAGGAAATTTATTACATTTAATAAAAGTCACAGTAGCTTCCCCAATAGCTACAACTTAAATGTCTGTTTAGTGCTGCATAAAGTTCACATTTAATCGTGGGGAAGTCGTGGCCTAATGGTTAGAGAGTCGGACTCGTAACCCAAGGTTGCGGGTTCGAGTCTCGTACCGGCAGGGATTGTAGATGGGGGGAGTGAATGTACAGTGCTCTCTTCCACCTTCAATACCACGACTGAGGTGCCATTGATCAAGGCACCGAACCCCCAACTGCTCCCCGGGCACCGCAGCAAAAAAATGGCTGCCCACTGCTCCGGGTGTGTGTTCACTGCTGTGTGTGTGCACTTTGGATGGGCTAAATGCAGAGCACTAATTCCTAGTATGGGTTACCATACTTGGCCACATGTCACTTCACTCACTCACTCAGTTTGGATGGCAAAATAGCAAATATTTTTCTGGCTTACAATATTATTAATCCAGCTGGCTAAAAATTAAGAAAAATACACGAATTTAACTCTTTCTCTTTGTTTTCCATTCAGCTGTCGCTCTACCAAAATGGAGGAGCATCTCTTTTGGAAATTTGAGGGCGTGATGCTGGCTCTCACTGTTGTCTTTGCAATAATGGTGGTTGCTAGGCAACGCTCACTTGACCGCCAAGCCTCAGACAAGGTTCGGCGACAGATAGAATCTATTTAGTAGACCGGACTGTACTAAAAGTTAATTGGCCTGTGGCCTGGTGTTATAAACTCTCAACAAAGGGCATAACCCCACAGTCCATGGAGGCTTCCAGACTTTATCACTGGTTTAATCTTACTGGACGCACAAAGACAAAGCTGTGAATGGGCACAATGTGCTCTTTCTCCCCAGACTGACGTTACTTGTGGATGCTGCTTCTGTGCAGGATTTAACTAACTAGATGTGAATCTCAAGATCATCCCTTCAAATCAGCAAAAATTATGCAAGACAGGATTCTAGTCCCTATTTTGTAACAAAAGATGTACAGCTCTGCATATACCTGTTCTTTCAAATGCTGTGAAGGTGGTGTGTGTAGAACAAAATATGGGTGTGTGTGTGTGTTGCATGTTTTCAATCATCCAAAAGCACATCAAGTATTTTGTCAAGCTGAGAATGAACTGTATGTCTGTATGAAAGTCTTGAAAGGAGACAATTCTTCTTGAAAGAAGACATAAAAAATTGTCTTGAAAGTTTCATTAGGATGGGTTTATGTTAGACGGTGAGTTTCAGTGAATATCAAAGTTTTGAACATTAAAGGGGTCATGAACTGCATTTTTTTATTATTTTATAATGTTCTCTGAGATTCAGTTATAATGTTAGTGTGATTTTACATCAACAAACATAATTTAGAAGTAACAGGCTTTTCAAAAACAGATTTTCTATGCTGTTTTTGAGCCTCTCTGTTGAAAGGTCTGTATTTATAGGCGGGGCACATTCAAGATGAGCAAGTAAACACCCACTGCTGTGATTGGCTAACAATTTTGCTTATTAAAATAACAGATGGACAGTGCTGTGATGTACTCTGAAAACAACATAGGTTGTTTGGGTTAAAAAAGTATAAATACTAAGTATATATCTAACGGTCCGGAACAGACGTGGTAAAAGCATGTTTACTCACACTTCTGTGTTACGACATTACTTATGGATCCACTATAGTCAGGCATCATCGTTTACTTTCAGTCTCTGAAAAGCCTGCAGCATACTGTCTTGTTTAAAAAATAAATCCGTAGCAAAGTCAAGCAAGCAACCAGTGTTTCACTGACGCGATCTGGAGCTCTTTGCTAATTTTACCGTTTACACCGGACGCGAGCGGCGCAACGTGACTATAGACAACAGAACCCATTATAATCTGCGATTCTGTCTACACTGGATGCGGCACGGCACGGATTGACACAACAAACCCCCGACAGTAAACTGATGTCCCGCTCTATTTCTGACATACAAACATTCGCGCCGCTTCTGACCTGAAAGACAAATTGATTCGCGACATGACGCAACAACGCTCACGTCCAATCTAAATACGGTGTTAGGATCACAAGGAAGACAATTCAAATAATATTTTTCACAACTTACATTACACAGTGTCTTGTAAACTTGTAATGTCATATGTATGGTACTGTTCGAGTAATTCTGTGTTTGCGTCTGTCTAGTATTTCCTCTCCTCCTCCTACAAGTGTGTATCAGTGGGTGGGGCTAAAGAGGTTTACTTTCAGTCTCTGAAAAGCCTGCAGCATACTGTCTTGTTTAAAAAATAAATCCGTAGCAAAGTCAAGCAAGCAACCAGTGTTTCACTGACGCGATCTGGAGCTCTTTGCTAATTTTACCGTTTACACCGGACGCGAGCGGCGCAACGTGACTATAGACAACAGAACCCATTATAATCTGCGATTCTGTCTACACTGGATGCGGCACGGCACGGATTGACACAACAAACCCCCGACAGTAAACTGATGTCCCGCTCTATTTCTGACATACAAACATTCGCGCCGCTTCTGACCTGAAAGACAAATTGATTCGCGACATGACGCAACAACGCTCACGTCCAATCTAAATACGGTGTTAGGATCACAAGGAAGACAATTCAAATAATATTTTTCACAACTTACATTACACAGTGTCTTGTAAACTTGTAAACTTGTAATGTCATATGTATGGTACTGTTGGAGTAATTCTGTGTTTGCGTCTGTCTAGTATTTCCTCTCCTCCTCCTACAAGCGTGTATCAGTGGGTGGGGCTAAAGAGGCAGTGATGTAGAAGCAGGCGTTGATCTTCTCCTGCGGAAGTGGTGCTTAGACACACTATTACGTCATAAAGTGGCACATTCCAAAATGAGTCGTTTTCTGGGTTTGGTTTCAATAACTTTGGCTAAAAACTTTTGTTTTTAACGAGAAAGTTTCGAGTTTTGAAACTTACAGGATGATTTTTATAGTACCATTGACCTGTAATATGTCAAAAGATCAAGAGAAATTTGATTTCTGACCTCTTTAATGGTAATTTAATTAATCTTTTATGTGCAGTTGCTGTTTGTTAAATCCTTATTTTCAGTAGGCTTATATACTTTTTTAGTGTTTTTGGCACATTCTTTAGACTTGTAGGTGCCCTTTATTACATTTTTATTTATTTTATTTTTTTCTTTCATGGTGTTTACTTTCAGTCTTTGCCCTCCTGAGTGAAAAGGAATATTTTATATAAAATTATGTGAACAAACGTCTTGGTTCATAATGTCAGTCTCAAAAATACCAGCTCTGTACTCATATCTGACTGATATATGCAAGACTGCATTGTAGTGTATGTTAAAGCTGCTTGACTTGAAATGAAGAGGATAAGATGTGTTGTACATTCTTATTTTATTACATTTTTTTAAGCACTTCACAGCAAAATTCAATATTGCATATGCTTCTCATTTATTGAAGGTGATAGTGATATTTTGTGCTATCATCTTCAGAAAGACTTTACTCTCCTGGTTTTGGGTACAGAGGTACATTTCTAACTTTTCCCCACACATTTATTTACATTATGATTGGTTTGACAGAATAATGCCTTTTTGTTAAAGGCTGATTGGTGTTTTTTCTCCACAAGCCATGTGAAATTGATCAAGCTTAGCCCCATGGCTGATTTTAATGATCTACCTGAAATGTAAAAGGTGTATTTTTATGAAAGATAAGTGACATTTCCTGTCCTCTTATGATAATGAACTAAGGAATAAATTGGAAAAAGAAATTGTCTGCCTTAGTTTTTCTATTGTCACATGATTCTATTATGATGGAATATTATGTATTGTGTGATGAAAGTAAAAAAAGAGAGGTCACAAACTCCATAAAAAGAAATGAGTGCACTTTGATCCTTTTGAGCAGGAGCAGATGTGGCCATGCTGAGAATATGTCATAGCAGAACAGAACTTTGCTGTGTTACACTGTGGAGAGGAAGAAAAGGACAAATGGTAAGAAATACGTATCAACTTCACACCTCGTGTTTTTGCTCAAGTTTTCAGATTGACTTGAACCCAGAGTTTCCTACCCTGCAAAACCCTATAGGGACTTGGAATTGTATAATTTGATTTAAAAAAAAAAAAAGTTTAAGCACTTAAAGTAAAGAATTTGCAGTCAAAGTGTTCAACTTCTACTACAAGCCTTTGTTTTTGTTTTTGTTTTTTTGTGGTCTACCTTTTTATGTTCACCCAGAAATGAAAATGTTTTGTATTCAAGTTCCAAAGCTGTATGAATTAATTTCTTCTGTTGAATACAAAAGATGGTATTTTAAAGAATGTTGCTAACCAAACAGTTGCAGGTTGACATCCTAAGTATTTTTCCATACTATGGAAGTAAGTGGCTGCAACCAACTGTGGATACAAACATTGTTCAAAATATCTTCTTTTTTTTCTCTGTTGAACAGAACAAAGAATCTCATACACGTTTGAAACAGAGGGTGATGACACAAGTTATTATTTATTGAGTGAACTAGGCCTATACCTTTAATTCCAAACTTTTGCTTGAGTTATATGACTTTCATGCAGATTATACACGACAGTCGTGTTTGTACCAGTATACAGACTAATAATAAGCAAAAAAAATAAGTACCAGAACTGTTATCCTCCTCCTTTTCAGACGTCTGCATACGCCTGGAAGACGGTTGAACTTTCTCTTCAAAATTGGCACTAGCTGTCTTTGAAGGTTTTCTTTATATTCTGTCACAGCTCTTGTCTGTAATAAACAGTAAGTTTTCCGATTATCCAACGATCTGTAGAATAAAATGCACTCGCGCAATATTTCAACTCACCGCTTCTGTCGCGTCGTCAGTGAACGGTCTGGACGGTTCGTAGTCTGGCGGTCTTGAATCCACGCCACTGAGTTTAGAATACATGTATACAGCACAGTGAAGCGCTACGAGAAGTATAGATAAATTTGACATTATATTTGTATTATAGTCACGTAGGAGTGCTTCTAGTAGCGAGGGGTCCGGCACGAGTTTTCACGCAAAGACTTGTGGAACTTAATAGGTCTTACCTGCTTCTGCGTCACATGAGGTGATTGATCCCCCCTGCTGATCGACTGAAGAGCGGGATGATGAGATTTTCCAGGATTTATCAAGGCCATTATATGTAGATTTCCCTTCCCTTTGCGACATTTACTTGACTTTATGTAATGGTGATTGGTGGCCACATTATAACCCGTGGACAGATCTCGCAGTAGCCTAATCCTCTTTGTTTCAAAAGCCTCGTTCAAAAGAGGATTTAAGAAGCAGAATGCGTCTGGATCTAGATCCGGGCTTTTCAACCAGGGATCTGCTTGCATTATGTAGGCTAATGTAGGCTAGTTCTTCTTATTGTAAAGCGTTTCTGAGAAAATGTATATCTTTGTTAAAATATACATATATAATTAAAGTATCAATAATTTTTACATATAGCCTAAACGTACGTTTCAGTATAACCACAAAAGTTATCTTACAAGTTAAACACTAACAAGTAACCATAGCAACTGTACGCTGCTCGAGCGCTTTCCGATCGGTATCGGACTGTAAAACATAAATATATATATATATATATATATATAGCATTGTCACTGCATTATAACAAATATAATCACAAAATTTAAGATTAATTTTGGATGCGCGAGAAGAACCTCAACAGATTGCGCACCAATTACTGACATTTAAACAGTTAAACCACTGAAAGCCTTAATTATAAGACTCACTAGAATCCAATGATTAATGATTATTCAAATCGGGATTTTAGTTGTTGATCATGACACTTTGTTCATCATCATTGATCGCACCCATTATGCCTGTAATAATACGCCTCAGTTCAGATCTTGTTCTAACAGTTATACGGTTTTAGTTAAATTATAAACGCACAGACAATGTATACATACTTTTCATTTAGACAATATTCAGAACGAATGAGTCTTAAATACATTTCATTAACTTAAAATAAACACGTTTAATCATATAAACATGTAGTGTAAGTTATGTAGTAGGCTACAGGTTACGAACAATAGAACAGTATCAATACATCACCCATGTAATTTCACGCATATAATTAAACCGTTAAATAGATGAGGTGTCCCAAGCATTTCTGTCACGAGTTTCTAAACACAGTGCCTGAGAGAGAAGAGAGTTGCGCGAGCTCCATCAGTAGCAGCGCAAGAAGAAAGTATTGCAGGCTGTTCCTCGCATGCAATCACACAGTCGCCCGATGCGCGGTCCGTGCTTCATGGCGCAGCGCTCCCCCACCTCACACTAACAAACATGGTGCATCGCATTAGATATTTTTCTAGTCAGCCTCTTTTACTTGATGATAAACGCTATTTCAAAGGGAAAAATAAGAGGAATGTCTTTACCCTGGGAATGACGCTAGCTTTTTTCTCCACAGATATCCGATTGTCCTGATCTCCATCCAAAAGTTCATCGAGCGCCTCAGCCTAAACACAAACGGCGAGAAAGCAAGTCCGAAGATATATAGATTAGAAAAACAATTATTTAAAGATACGTTTCTGAGATAGTCTGATATTTTATCCAAGTAAATCGTATTGTGAACATTATAGTTGCATCAAATTTCACGCGACTTTCATAGTGACGAACATATAGCTTCACTTAAAATACCTGAACCCATGCAAGTGAACTCAGTCCTGAATTTTTATTTATTTTTTGCTCGTCACATAGGCCTACTGTTTTTCTGATGTTGCGCAAACTTTTTTTTCATCAACAGGTTGAAAATGTATTTGTTGAGCTATGCCATATGACACTCTCACTTATTCTCTTACCAGGTCTCTTTTGATGAACTGCTCGTCTTGTGCGGTCACTCGGTTGTCCAGTGACATCTGACCCCTGCAGACGCACAGTAGCGAGAGGAAAACGCTCAGGTAAACCGCCGCGCGGACGCTGTCCATGGTGCTGAATGCTTTGGCGTTTGTAAGGTAAAGCTGAGATTTAATATGCAAAATCCTTTTTAATACTATTTTCTGTTCTAGCGATACCAGCGTTGAAAGTTTTTCTCGGCGCTTGTGCTCTTGCTGCCGCTTTCTATTGCTTCACTGGGTTGCTGGGAAACTTTCTCTATTTATACAATGTTCCTGCTACCTGATGTATTCACGTAACGTCACTACACCCGTATTCAGTTGGCTGCTTTTTTAAGAACCAGCTGGGAGTCAGTTTGAATCAAAGATGGTATCGCTTTGACATCCGTGCAATTTAAATCCGCTGAAAATTTGTATAATTTATTTATGCAATTGTTTGATTGTTTGACATGACTCTTCAATTTTAAAAAAACAAAACAAATAACACAAAGAGTTTTTTTTTGGCAAGAATAACATAGAAGAACTGTTTTAGGTTCCTTGAAAAAACTTTCAGTGAGCAATTCTTAAAATAAACGTTTTTATAATCTCAATAAAACATTTTCACTATAAATTGCCATTTTTAAGACCATTTTAAGAGTGTAGAGTGAATTTACGTAAACTGGGCAACCTTGTGACATTATTAAGATTACCTGTAAGATCATAAAGTACAGTATGTCTTTATATTCCATTCTCACTATTTAAAAAAATGCATGACTCCTTAAGCATGTCTTTCATTCTAAAATTTTATCTTAGCATTTTCTCTGTTTATTTTTTTATCAAAAATTCTGTGAACCTCTAACAATAGTGAGTACAATAGTTAGAATCGACAATAGTAAATGTGTGCAGTAAAACATTAGCATTAATGAAAGGGTTTTTGATGAAAGGTTTTATGGATCACCTCTCTGAGTGGGCAGTCAATTCCACTGATGCCAGGAAGGTTACACACCTCTAGTTGGCAACGGCTGTTCACCAATATATTCAACATGTAATTATTTATATATATATATATATATATATATATATATATATATATATATAAATAAATAACAGTCATTGCTCATGTATATTCACACATAGAATATTATCTGTGTCCAGGTGTCACATTGGTTTGTGACCTACATTTCACAGTGCTGAAGATGCCATCAGATATGTTGTTATTCATTGAATATCTGCTGTATGTCTATGACCTATATCTCATCTGTCAATGCTCTTTAGAATAAAAATGGATCAATTTTCATCCAACAATGCCTTGTTCTGACCTTTGTATGCCAAAGTTTACTCAAAAAGTGTGAAATGTTCTGTGTTTGACAACACTGTTTTTTTTCCGAGTAGGGATGCAGTATGTGAGTATTTTGGCATCTTGAATGGAGAGAATGTTTAGAACTGTAAAAAGTGATGTGAAGAAATGACAGAAGAGTTATTATCCAACATCACAAGCTTAGATGTTTAAATGTGATGTGAAAAGAAACAGAATGCATCTTATATTTGATACTTTCTCTGAATCTTTTATCTCTTAAATTGACTATGTAATTATTTTATTAAATGTAGTCTTGCCTTTTGCCCGTTTATTATTTTAAATCTCTTTTCAAATAATTACCTGGCAAATATGAACTGAAGGATCAAGCATAGCTAATAATTACATCAAAACAGAAATATGATGCAAAAATTATAGGTCATTTTTTTTATCTCACAGTTCAAGTATTTAATGTATTCTAAGTATTCTAAGAATTCTCCTAATTCATTCACATTATTTCACTCTGGGTGTTTTTCCCATAATGTCCTGAGCAGACCATGACAGGATGAAGATAGCTTCTCGACAATGTCTTACATTCTGATTAGGTGCGGTCAGATGTCTGACATTTTCACCACCTCACTGTGTCTCATTTCTCTCCTCTGAAGGAGTCACTCATCTTCTCAACAGCTCGTAATTAAAGCTCCGCTCTACTCATGCCAAAGCTCACATTCTTGTGAAAACGGAAGAGAGGGAGCCATTAAAGGAAAGGTATATGTATTTATTTAAGTGTGAACATAAGTGGCTCATTCATACCAGATCTTCAAGACATCTATACCACTAGTGTATAATGAATTTATCAACACTTAGTCAAGAGTTCAAATTTATCAGTTCTGTCACCTTAAATAATTAATGAAAATTTGCAGACAATTTACATACCCTCAGGCCAGATGAGTTTGAGTTTGTTTCTTCATAAGAACCAATTTGGAGAGAAATAGCATTACATCATTTGCTTACCAATGGATCATCTGCAGTGCATGGGTGCCGTCAGAATAAGAGTCCAGACCGCTGATAAAAACATCATAATAACCGACAAGTAATCCTCATGACTTCAATTAACATCTTGTGAAGCGAAAAGCTATTTGTAAGAAACAAATCCCTTAAGGTGTTTTTATTTAATATTGCTTCCTCCAGTGAAAAAGACATATTGTCAGAATCAGGGGAGAAATATGCACAGGTCAAGCACTGTTTATAAACAAAACCAGTCCAAAACAGTTCTAAACAAACTGTTGGTGGATTTTGATATGAAAAGACAACAGGGGATGGACTTTTTCACTGGAGGTAGCATTATTATGGATCATGAACTGGATTTGATTATTACAAACACACATCTTTTAACTTCACAAGACATTAATTGATTACTTGTGGATTATTGTGATGATTTTATCAGCAGTTTGGACTCTCATTCTGATGGCACCCATTCACTGCAGAGGATCCATTGGTGAGCAAGTGCTGTAATGATAAATTTCTCCAAATCTGCTTCGATGAAGCAATAAGCTCATCTACATCTCGGATGGCCTTCGTGTGAGTACAGTTTAAGCAAATGATCAATTTTGGTGGAACTATTCTTTTAACAGAGCTAAGACTACTTTTATCTTTCATCTTTAACCTCCCACAGAAATAAGCCTTTTGATGTATATGGTTAATATACATATAAACACATACAATAAAATGGCATTAAAATCCATTCACTTGCTCTCTATATGTGATGTGATTTCAGAAAGGTAAAAAAAAATAACATTCAACAGTATCATCAGTTTAAAAGGTGTCCAAGTGAAAACAGTCCAAGTATCAACATCAGGATAAAACTGATATTTACTGTAATTAACACAAATTACAGCTGATAATTTAAATACCTGATACAATGTGGTCCTTCACTGAGAGAAGTTTGTGTGTGTATGCGTGCGTGTTCATGTGTGTGCGCTGATTGTTTGCTCCTTGCATTATTCATCAGCGCTGGATCTGCCACAGATCCACATCTCTGGATTGTCAGGCCATTATTCAACCCTTCACCTGGTTAGCTCAGTAACCTTGTGGAGCACACAGAGTCAGGTTTATACAAAATGTATGACCTGATGCATCTGGAATCAAATGGAAGACCTTACCCAGAAGACGCATGTTCTCCGACATCACAAATCAGTCCATGAATGTAAATGCCACTATTGTACACAAACATGTGCATCCCATATTTGCCATTCAGATACAACCATAGATAGTGTCAAGGACCCTAATTGCTCATTCTTGAATGTGTGTGTGTATTTTGTGTATTTTGTGTCTTTTCCTCCAAAATCAGTAAATCTTTAATTTAAAGACCTAGGAAATGTATTGTGTTAATCAAACTAAAAGGTAAAATCCTGTCAATTCCTTCAAATAGTTTTTCACTGGCAAAACTATATAGATATTTGTCTGTAAATATACATGCATGAACTGATAGCCTTGTCACTGGGGCAGTACCCTTAAAGGAACAACTTTGTTCCTTATCTACTGCTAAAAATTGCATAATAGTACCTTATAGTAGTAATATGTACCCTTAAGTTACCGTTTGGTGATAAATGAGGTACAAAGATCATGGTCATTCCAAAACCTATATGACTTTCTTCAGTGGGACATAAACGAAACCGTTTCAATTCCCACTGACATCCATTGTATTTTTCATCAATGGAAGTCAATAGGAACCAAAACTGTTTCGTAACCAACATTCTTTATAGTATGTTTCGTTTTTGGGTGAACTGTCTGTTTTAGGTTACTGATAAGCTTCTGTAACCCTAAAAGTATAATTTTAGCATATTTTTTCTGTTTCATACTAAAAAAAGAACCTTCAGATCAGAGCTTCAAATTAGCTTAGAGTAAACCTGTCAAGATCACACTTTTAACTAATGTGGTGCAAACATTTCTGACACTGATGATCTGATATAATCAAATATGACATGCCAAGAAAGCATCCTGAGAGAAGTCACATAATAATTTTGCCATCAAATGATTTGAATCACAACGTAAACACCATCACAGAACCCATTAAATAGATTCAACTGACAGACCTCAACAGTTTTTAAAGGCGGGATGTGAAGAATGCATTGTGACATCATCATTTGAAGTGATACGTTGTAACTGTGGCTAAGTCTCGCCAGCTGTTTGCTTGCATTGATCAATTACAATGGCAAATAACATTTCTGATTCTGTTGGCTCCTGATGGCTTTGGTGTGTTTAGAATAAAACTGAAAGTGATCTGACTGTGCACGATGAGAGATGAAGAAAAACTCGCCTCATCTCTCCTTTTCTGCGCCGTCCTCAATTGGTCTTTACCTTATGATTGTCAAAACTGATATGAAAGTGTTGATATGGAAACACAATGGGGCAGGAAAACAGAGAACATGAAATGAATCATTACTGGAGCATGACCATGAGTGCGGATGATCAGTTATACTGGATGAAACATCAGAATGGCTGTATAAGCCCATCGATTCACAAATTAAATGTAAAAACGTAACATGACAGAGATTAAAAAAGGACTTTATTAGATCTTTGTAGATAACTGAGTTTAAATACAGGTTTCTATTAAATTATAGTGAAGTTAAAGACTCACAGAACCAGTTTTCTCAGTTTAAGACCAACCTCACTACACTGTGATTTAATGATTCAATGATTTAATATAACAGAATCAACCTTACTACATTAGGTTACTTATGTTAATCTGGTTCTTATTCATCACAGTAGTGTCTCTTTACTGACACTGATTGGCCTGGATGCATGAAACTGGTTTACTAACTGACACTGATTCAAATCAAAGACATTGAGGTTTGTTACATCAGGTACTGCTTGTTTAGGTATTTTATTTTTCACTCATTCTATTTGAATTGGTGAATAGCACATACTGTACATCACTCTAGATAATGCTGTTGTGTCTGTGGTATGCAGATTGTGTTTGTTGTTAAGTTGTTTGGTTTGATTTTTTCATTTAAAAGCACCTTTATGTTTATGCTGTTGATGCACCTAAGCTGACTGAAAATGCTATATGAATTTTTTGTTGTTGCTATTATTATTAAGAGTTAGTCAACTGCATGATGCAACTGATCATGTGATTTCGACATGGTGGCACCCATTAGAAGATGATTTCTGTCTCTAGACTGGTGTATCTGGAGTTTTCATCTCATGTGATTGTCATTTTAAGCATATTTCAACAATGAGCAACTTTTTTGCGATTATAATTTTGTGCACGACCTGAAAAGTCATGTTTGGTGAGCAAGTCAGAGAACCCTGCTGAAGAAAAAAAAAAACAGTAGAAACCCTCATAGACTTTATAATGGTTTTAATAGTTAAAATGGCAATTGCATTGGTTTTAATGGAAGCTGTAATGGTCCCTGTGGGTCTGTACTGGTAATGTGTTGCCTTCTATTGGAGACATGTTAAAACCACTAAAATAAAATGGAATATGGCCCAAAACACTACAGGCAATGGTTTTAATGGTTAACAGTTGATGGTTTGTAATGTTTGTAATGGGATTTGTAGTGGAAAGCATTGGATCTTCTGTGATGGTTTCTATTGTTTTGGGGGTTTTTTCAGCAGGGAAAAGACTGCAAATTTATCTGAGCAATTGTAGTCTGGTACCCTGTCTGAAAGTCAGTCTGATCTATTCCTCATTCCTTATCCTTTAGGAGCCAGTCTTTAAAAAGAGAACATATCGGCTAACTAAAACGTCAGATTCAGCCAGTGAGAATTTCCGGAGCAGAACTGACTCCCTTTATCGGAAGCACATCTCAGAGAGCTGCTTAAAAATGAGCAGTACAGAACATAAACTGTCTGAAGAGTTCTGATAAGAATCCATTTTAGATATCGCCTGTCATCAGCGCTGAGTCAAGTTACAATGTTTCTGACCTTACTCTGTTTGTTTATAAACACCCCCAGATGCCTCTTGTCTGTGTTTTCTCCCACTGACCTATTGACTCTTCTTCTGCAGGCGTTATAGCAGAGTAACAGCTAAATCATGAATATTTTACAGATTGTTGCTGAATTGGGCTGACGCATGTACAGGCTGCATGAGATTTTTTCTCCTGTTTTAATGATCTGATTGACACCCACTGTCAGCAGTTAAATTAATAAGTGCAGAGAAGAGGCTGGAAGTTAATGTGTGCTGTTGATACAGAAGGGCTATTCCTGACACATTTGCTTTGAATTAGGTAATGCTGACTAACCACTGACTATCTTTAAGAATGTGACCCAGAATTGTATTTGTCTCCTTACTGATGAAGGCATGAATGTATGGCTTTGAATACAGAACAACCGGACTGCATTTGAAAAATTATAGCAGGTTTAAAAGACATAATATCCTGAATCATGAATAATAACTTTTTTTTCCAGCATGTTTTGTATAATCTGTGTGATCTCAGTCATTAGGGAAATTAAGACAGCAGTGTATTACTTGAAAAAATATTTATTCAGTATTGGTAACAACACATAAAAAAGCTCATCTGGTTCACAAATTCATGTGCATTTTGGTGCAAATCACCAACCTTATTTGTAAAAAAAAAAAAAAAAAAAAAAAGAATAATAAATTCAAACAAAATAAAAAATGTGCTCATTATCTTGGATTACTGAAGAAAAGGTGAGGCATAGAAGTGCAGTGGCGAAGAAAGTGCCTACATGTAATATCTGCAAGAGGTCATGATGTTTTAAATAACTAGAAAAGCTCAATCTAATTGTAAAACTTTAGAGTGTTTCTACAGTTTCCCAAACATAACATGAATCCAGGTACGTTTGTGTAAAGATTTGGTTTAAGATAAAATTGACATTAAAATTGTATATTATGTAACAATGATGTCTGATTTGCCTGTTTCTCAGTTACATCTTTGACACATTTATTTTTGCCATGGCAATCAAAGTGTGCACATTATAGATAAAAATAAGCTTAAACTGACAAAGTCTCATAAAAGAGACAAATCTATTAAAATTCCTTTGATTTTTTGCCAAAAAAAAATACATTATTTTATATGGCAATGGACAGCCAGCACATCTGTTCAATTTAAAAAAAGAGAGAAGTGTCTTGTTTTTCTCAGTTTCTTTGTTATTCAGGCTCCTCAAATCACCTCCTGTGAGTCACAACCTGAAAGAATACCCACAAAAGAACCTGTCATTTAGTTTAGCCCCATTTCACATTCATATTCCATTCCACTGATCCAGCCTATGAGACCTCTGACCTCTGTGTGCCTGTTTTGTGGTGACAAAGAATAGCGAACAATGTGTCTTTTCATTTACAGCTTGCAAGCCGTGTGTTGTCATGATTTGTCATGGATCCGCTGCTGTTTTTGCTTGAGCTCTTTGAGTGTGTGTTCATGAGCATGTGTGTGTCTGCATGTACTGGATGTCCACATGTCTTTCGTTCAGGTTATCTGTCCATCTGCTCTTCTTCTTCGTGGACTTCTAGAATAATTGGAGAAACAGAAAGCCACTGAGTCTAAAATATTAAAAGATGTTATCGCTTGTTTATTGGCTAGATATATATCTCATGATGAGTGCAGTTGTATTAGGTGGAGTGCAGAGAGCACATAAAGCAATGTACCGCAGCTTAATGAGTGTCAAGAAGTCTAATCATTTTAATCATTTCTGAGGCTTCCAGACAATCGTTTCAAATCACAGGACATTGCTCCTGCCCTGTGTTGCTCCTGTTACACCACCCATGTTCGAGTGCCCTCTGCAGGCTCCAAAGAGAATCACACAACGGTTCACCACTGTTTCAGCATGCCATTAAAATAAATTCGTTCACATATAGGCCTATGCTATTCTAGTAGACTACGTAGTCTGTACAGTCAAAAGAAAACATTTTTTTTTTTTTTTTTTAAAGAACTTTATGATATAAAAAATGTTCTACACATAACATTAACATTCATTTAGGTATGCACAATATATATTTTATATTATATTGTTTTTTTTTAATGTGTCTCTGGTTTTTTTTTACGATATAGATAATTTAGCACTAACTTTAAGGGATAACTATAGGTTACAGAAACCCGAGCACTATATATTCCTACTTTTAAGTGCCCATGTCGGAATGATAACAAAAATAGTAGGCTACAGCCTCCTTATTAATGTCACTTCAAAACGCGCAGGAAACACTGTTTCAGACTACACACATAACCTCTCTTACATACCTTATTAATCATTCATGATTTTTTTTTTTTTTTTTTTTTTGCCTTTTTTAGTAGTCAGTTATCTAAGCTAAGTTTTTAAAAGACTTCCTAAACAGAATCGTAATTCTATCCTGTTGTTGTTGTGAGCACTTATTTTTTTTCTAATTCAGACACAACAATTAGCAGAATTTTAAATAGGATAGGTATTTATCTTTCATACCGTAGCCTTCATCATGTTGAGATACACTTTTAGCATACAAATCATTTTAGATTGAAGTGTTTTAACAAGCCTATCCTTTTAGTGTAGATACAGTATATAGGCTAATATTTATCAGTATAGGCCAGAATTTCAATATGAGTGCATCCCTGATTAATTTAGCCTATTCTGGGAATGAATTTCCCACAAGTAGCTAAATGAACACTGCATTGTGACTTCTACATTAGATTCAGGTATATTTTACTCACCTGTTCAGATTGTGTAACAGGGTCCTGTAATGTGCATGGTGTCTCCTATAGTAGTCTGAGCAGCTGATGAACCATCAGAACCAAAGTAAGAAGGGAACACACAGGCGTCGACTGAGATGCCTAAATAATATTAATTAAAAAAAGGTATTGCGTCAATATACAGGTTCAAGGTTCATTTATTAATAAAGCACATTTAAAAACAGCCACAAGACTGACCAAAGTGCTGTACTTAATAAAATATAACCATAAACACATAAAAAATAAATAATAAAACATGTAAATGTAAAAGGCTAAAAAAGAATGACAGATAAGCATTCTGAAGACAGAGTAATAATCAAGACCATAATACAGTATAATGAGAAAGGGATATTAGTAGGCCAGATTGAACAAGTGTGTTTTTAAAAGGGACTCGAAAATAGATAGGGAAGGTGCCACTCTAATCTGTAATGGCAGATTGTTCCATAACCAAGGCCCAGCCACAGAAAAAGCTTGATTCCCTCTACGTTTAAGTCTGGACTGAGGGACTAAAAGGAGATTCTGATCACTGGATATTAGACTTCTAGTGGGAGTATAAAAATGCAACATCTCTGAGAGATAACTAGGGGCTTGGTTATGTAAAGATTTATACACCAGTAAGAGAATTTTAAAATCGATTCTAAATAGGCAGCCAATGGAGGGCCCTGGGTGATGTGGTCACATTTGTAGCTGCCAAACAAGGTTGCGATTTTGGTAGATGCTCTTGGTTTAAGCTTGTGATGGATTGTGAATTATAAAAAAAAGATTCTGTTTAATGTATTGTATTAAAGGGATAGTCGCATTGTATTTTTGTCCACACAATGAAAATCAATGGGAACTGAAACTGTTTGGTTACCAACAATCTTCAAAGTATCTTCTTCTATGTTCCTCAGAAGAAAGAAAGTCATATGGGGTTGGAACGACATTAGGGTGAGTAAATGAAGTTTCATTTTTGGGTCAACTGTCTCTTTAATGTACAATATTTAGAGATCTGTGATGAGAGGAAGTCTCAAAAAGGAACATTAGTGAGTTGGATCACACTTTTGTAATGCTTCCCGTTGCACTTCTTATTTTCTTATATGACTTTAACAACATTTAGATTTTTTCTTCTCTTATGTTCTTCCAACTATGTAGTTTGTACATTCGATACTAGTAGACACATTCATTAGTTCAAGCAGATCATGTGCTTTTGTGTTCTATAGTTCTCTCCAATATGTGGTGCAGTGTGACAAAGTGTTTTATTATCTGATATTTTTTCAATTGTGTGTTTAAAGCAGATGTTGCAAATGAAATGCATTTGCATTCTCACAGGAATTCAAATCACTTTGTATAATTAGAAGCTTGTTTAATTAAATGTGCATGCTTAAATAGGTTGAGTGTGGCACTGCTGGGACCATCTTCCCCTCTATATTTCCTCTATTTGCAGATGCCTTCCTTTAATGCAGAGCAGAGCTATTGTTTAACTTCCCAACACATGAGGATAAGAAGCAGATGGAGCTTTCAAAGGAATTCATGTTTTTAAAAATAATAGGGACACCTGTTTACATTCGTGTTCACTCCCAGTTTGCCATGTCAGCAGGTCTGTAGTGTCTCATCAGACTCACACCACGGCTAATCTAATAAAAAATGACATTTCACCTAGCAGAGTTTTATTGCACTCATTAAACATGAATATTATCTCCTCCACTGATATTTTCACAGCATACAGTGCTGGCATTAAACACAGAGATGGGTATTTAATTTCTAATTGCCACATAGCATAAATGTGTTTTATGGAAACGATGTGCTCTTGAAATTGTCCAGATATTTTAAGAGTTAAGCAAGTCAGGATTTCACAACGTTTGTTTCTTTTCCTGGGGTTTAAGAACAGGTCAGTGACATATTTATCTCATATTTTACAAAAGATAACACTTCTGTATTACTGAGCAGATTTATCATTTGTTTGCCGTTTTGCGAATACATGGTTTAAGACGCTGAACATCTGACCTCAGCGTTTCGAAGTCCTGTCTGTTTGGAGGAGTTCTGTCCGCCCACAAAAATGGTAAAGTAATCCAGCCCCCTTTCATAATCCCATCTCAAAGACACAAGGCCTTTGTTTCTCAGGAAAGACAAACCACATTACTCAGGACTATATTGGCTGCTGTGACACATGTGAGTGTTTTGTGTATTCAGCATATTGTAATGCGTCAAGAAGTATAACAGAAATGGTTCAAGAAATACCTGATCCTTATCAAAGATTGTGGGCTCAGTAGGCTTTTCTTCATGCACACCTCCATCTGTTTCTTTTTTTATTTCTGTAAAGCTTGTTTCTCCTCCGCTATCCATCCCTTCTCCCATTAAAAACTTCTCTAGTTCTTCACTGCTGGCATTGCCTAGTGACACAGATACAGATATAGGTCATAAAAAAACGAGCAATGGTTAAGCTTCATGCAAGTAAATGAACACATACACTACTGTACTGTTCAAAAGTTTGGGGTTAGTTTGATTTTTTTTATGTATTTGAAAGAAGTCTCTTATGCTTAGCAAGGTTGCATTTATTTGATCAAAAATACAGTAAAAACTGAAATATTGTGTAATATTATTATATTATATTATAATATTATTATCTGTTTAAATATATTTTAAAATGTAATTTATTGTATCCTTGCTGAATAAAGTATTTTTATAAAGATTCATAAAACATGCACAAAGTATGAAATCTATCTACAAAAGACATCATACTTATATGATATATTAATCATCACTGATGATGATCAGTATATATTGATATGATCTTCCTATAGTTACGCTCCATATGACTGGTAAGTCAAATCTCAAATAACTGAAAAATTAGTGTTTACTATTGTCATTTTGCATTATTGACACACTATTTTCCTAATTAATGCTGTTCAGTTGCTTTGACACAATCTGTATTGTTAAAAGCGCTATATAAATAAAGGTGACTTGACTTGACTTGACTATAGTTATATATTGAGACTTTTCTTGGTTTATTGTGAACAGTCCCGTTAAACTGAATTTACTCACCTAATAAATTCTGAAAAGCAAAGTCTACTACAGAATTTTATAACTTTTTTTTGCAAGAAATATTTGCATAATTAGTGTATGACTAAGATTTATTTTAAACCATTAATTCCTGTTCAGTGCCATGGAGGAGCCGATGTCCTGCTGTAATAATAAATGACACTGACTCTGGGGTGCAGTTAGGTGACCCCTCAGCCCTCAGTCTAATGGTAGAGATAACTAGGGGGTCTATGACTAGAACAAGGGGGATCTCTGGCCCACTTGCCCCACTGTAATTCAAATTGCCATTAGCTCTTATACTTATAGTCTAATCAAGTCTGAGGAACAAAATGATCAAATTTAAACAAACCTAATGTAAATGTGATTATTTGAAGGTGTGTTGGATAATAAAATGTGAAATGATATTAAAAATGTGAAACAATTGAAAACCTACTGAAGAACGAGTATTCGAATGTTGAATTGTACTCATACTCCGGGGTTTGAGTGGAATCATAGTCAAAATTATATTGGTTATCCTCGACACCTGCAAAGACAAAACAGATTCAATTTAGCTACATTTATGTCAAACCTTACGTTTTACATGGAAAGCAATGTGAAAGTCAGTTTCTGGACAGATCACTTAACATGTCTGTCCTTCTGATAATGTTACATTCACACAAGTCAGACAGTGACTGTCACAGCATGTTAGCCATCAATTATGACTTGTCTTCATTTCACAAATACAATTAATGCTTTGAACATTATCTGGCCATCTTTACTGCATCACAGCTCAGCCACCTCGCTGAACCATAGAGGACATTGTTTCCCATTGAAAAGAAGCAGTGTCAGTAACTTGAGATCTTTGTATTGCTTCTGACATACTATTGCCATTTGTCAGTTATGTGAGACTATCCACCATGACATTCTTTCTTCCCAAGCATCCTGTCTTTTCCTGATATATGTGATACTGTGAGATTACTAGAGACTGAGATGTTAATGAATGAAGAGTCAGCAGGCTCAAGAGATCAGGAAGACATTTGGTTAACATATTTTTCTGCAACTTTTTCTCAGGATTTATTTAGATTTAATAACTTAGTCTTACTAGTGCAGCTGCATCACCGTTGAAAAATTTGGGGTCTATGAGATTTTTTACATAATACAAGTTTTTGAAAGAAGTCTCTCATGCTTACTAAGGCTGTATATTATGATGACAAATTATATTGTGAAATATTATTAAAATTAAAAATACCTTTTCTATTTTATTATATTTTAAAATGTAATTTATTCCTTTAATGGTAAAGCTGAATTTTTAGCAGCCATTACTCCAGTCTTCAGTGTCACATGATCCTTCAGAAATCCTTCTAATAAGCTAATTTGCTGGTGGAGAAAAATTTCTTCTTTTTATTAATGTTGAAATCAGTTGTGCTGCTTAATATTTTTGTGGAAACTGTAATACATTTTTTTCAGGATTTTTTGATAAATAGAAAGTTCAAAAGAACAGCATTTTGTACATTTTTATTTTAGCATTTTTTGTAAATGATAAGTGTCTTTACTGTCACTTTTGATCAGTTGAATGCATCCTTGCTGAATACTAATTTATTTCATTTTCAAAAAAGAAAAAAAAAAGAAAACAAAAGAAAGAAAGAAAAACAAAAAACATTCTGACCCGACACTTTTGAATAGTATTGTATGTCATATATCTTTCAAAATAAAATTAATAAGATCCAAAATGTATTTTATTCTCGTGTGGGAATGCTTTGAAAAGGAAACTGTTCTTTCTTAATTCAGTAACAGGCAGACATGGAGCATCCACTTCAGGATCATGGCTGGCACTATAAAAAGCATCAGTCTCTTGATGATTATTCCTCAGGATCATATGAAAATCTTCTAAACCGTTGGGTCATCGTGTATTTATGGGACTTAAAGGCCCTGGACACAGTACCGCTGCTCCCTATACGCAGAGTACGCAGTTTGCGTAGGGCACCAACTCCCAGGGGGGCACCATCCCAGTTGCTCAAAAAAAAAACTTTCGTTCTATATTTATATTAAAATTAACATACATATACATAAATAAAAATATAAACATGAACATATGTCATTATAAAAAATGCATTTTACACACAACGCGTACTTAAAATTATTTAAAATGCATTATATAAAAACAACGAGGCAATAATGATTGGTTAGTTAATAATTATATGGTTTCATTGAATAACACTGTTAAAATACATAATGTAATACAAAATAAACAATTTATGTACATTACATATTACAAATGCCTGTAAAAGGCGCCAAAGGCCTGGTAATTGCTGCTGTTACACTTACAGGATGATCAAATCCCTGTTTAATATTGACCAAACATTTAGGCTAATTAAAATATCCACTTAATCTTTAATTTTTGGCCGCCTTTTTGCAATAGAAATGCTACAGCCTCTATAATTTCTTCAATAAAAACATGTGGACATCACAACCCTTACAAAAATGAACCATGGTTTTTTTTGTAGTAAAACTGCTTAATTTTTTTTTGCGTGATTTCTAAATGCTTGAGACTATAAAATCAATCAGACAATTGTCAAATTAAAATTAAAATTATATAAAAATAAAATTATTTGTAAAGAATATAATTTAATTACAATTTAGTTATTTATTTACTTTTATATGTTATTAAAGTTCTATTTTGACCCCTATAGTAGGTGTTTTTTTTATTTTTTACTTCCATAATATTTGACGGAGGGGGCACAACAATACAATTCTGCTTAGGACACCCATTTGGCCAGCAGCGGCCCTGCCTGGACACACAGGAGTCCCTTAAGTGCTGACCCTCCACAAAACTCGGTTTTAAAGTACAGATGATGGGACCTGACCCGAGAATCTACTTCCTTAGGCTGAAAAAATTATCTGGCAGGTTTTTCCCCCTGCCTGGACACACAGGAGTCCCTTAAGTGCTGACCCTCCACAGAACTCGGTTTTAAAGTACAGATGATGGGACCTGACCCGAGAATCTACTTCCTTAGGCTGAAAAAATTATCTGGCAGGTTTTTCTTTTTACATGTTATTCATTTATACAGCTGTTTAGTAAAGACCAAGGTGATCAGTGTCAGTATTTTTTCTTCAGGGAATGTGAATGATATCTAGACTACCC
>NW_015544192.1:2189019-2197401 GCF_001515605.1 Sinocyclocheilus anshuiensis | reverse complement strand
CTTAGGCTGAAAAATTATCTGGCAGGTTTTTCCTTTTACATGTTATTCATTTATACAGCTGTTTAGTAAAGACCAAGGTGATCAGTGTCAGTATTTTTTCTTCAGGGAATGTGAATGATATCTAGACTACACCTGGGAGTTGAGCCCAAGAGGCCCACCTCATATGCCTTAGGCTTATCTGGATTTGTCTGACTCCATTTACTTTGAACCTTTTAGGGAGAAAGGTAAATATCAGATGTCAGAGCAGAAAAACCTAACATATTTCCAGATGTAAAAGCTCTTTTCCATATAAAGTGGACACCTGCACTGTTTTCCCTAAGGAGCTATTTCTACCTGCTCTAACCCTTAAATGTTGTATTCGATGAGGTTAAATAGTATTCATGGCTAAAAAAGATATTATGCGGCTCTCTAATGCTAATTGTCATTTTCTAATTGCCATTGCAACAGATATCTGTTCACTTAAAATGAAAGTGCCATCTTGCATCTCAGTAATCTATGGTAGTCCATTTCCAACACGTAAGAAATAAATCATGCTTTGGTAAATCATAATTATGACATAAAAAGTAGAAATTATGAGATAAAAAGTAATAATTATGGCATTAGAATTTCACATTTTTATGTCATAATTCTGACTTATCTCATAGGCATGACTTAGTATCTTAGAATTTATTTATTTATTTATTTATTTAAAGTGGAAAACCCTGCTAGACATGTTTTTCTATTGGAAACTATTTGAATTTTTTTGTTAATTTTCCACAGATTAATTCATTATAATGTATGACTAACAATTATTTTAAATGATCAATCTAAGTTTTGACAACATCATCGTTTTTTTTTTTTTTTAGATACAAAACACATTATTACATTATTTCTTAGTGTACTGCAGTGTGTTTTGATTGACAGCATCATGGAACAAAGTATAAACCTAAATGTTTTGCCACACATGACCAAGAAATGGCACTTGGCTTCTTGATTATGGATGTTTGCCAGTACCATTAGGACTCTAAACCTTTTCCCAGACTTGCCTTGCTTTATCGTTACAATCATCCCTGAAGGAACAAGCAACTAGAAGAAAGCTCTGAGTACTTCTTTCTTATGCTGCATCATCCATGGCAAGTTCTTCATGACCTTTTCAAACAAATCATAATCAAACTTAAATGCAGTCCTACTTCTTTGAGACTGTCGACTATGGACTAATAATTATCTGTAAGCATAATCTTTTCACTTTCTCTTGAGATTCGTAGGAAACAAGGCCTGGTTAATACCTGGATCAACACCAATAAACGTGGTACCATAAACAACATGAGGCTAAACGCTCTTTAGCTATCAGCGAGCGGGATGTCTGGCCAGGTCTGTGGTGAGCATGCAATGTGCTGTTTATTTAAATACCATCATCCCCAGAGTAAAGCAGTCACTGTCTATTAAGTGCCATCTGAATACTGCGAATTGAGTCCCATGCTATTCCACAACTCACGCTATGGGTTCTTATCCAACCATTACTGTGCCCCTTAATCAGATAGCTCTGCCAAATAAAGAAACAAAAATAACAGTGTTTTGTCTGCAGATTGACATGGTGGATTTTAGGGTGAATGTATTCACATGCCCTACTAAATGAGTTTTCTTTCAGGTTTTCCTTTAATGAGGAAAGTTATTGAAGCTAAGCTGTGAACCTAAGGCTCAAACACGTGGTTTTCGCAAGTTTTACCCCATTGTGCACCCCATTATTTGGCCTTTATCCCTCTCACTTATTCTCCTTGTGTCATTGCCACTGAGATATGAGCAAAATTCCAGAGTTTAGAGGTACAACATTCTTTCTGGCCTTTGTTCAACTTCATGTTCTCAGTATAGACTATAAAACCCAGTCTGGTCACACCAATCAAACAAGCTGAAACACGAAAGCTAAAACATAGACGAGAGCGATGAAATCTGGGAACAAACCTCGGAAACATTATTTAAACTAAGAATATAGTGCTTCGAAGTTGAGATTGACATTTTGTAGCAGTCACTGACAAACATAGTTTCTTGTGAGGCATTGGGAAATTTAGTTAGACGGAACTTGACCCTTTAACTCCCTCCTACAACCATCAGTCATTCAAAGCCCCCAAAACGTGTGATTTTATCCTAACGAAATGTCAAAACAAGCATGAACCTAAAGTTACGAAAACATCCTTGAGGTAAAACTTCACTCCCAAAATGATTTTTGGTCAATGTTTTTCTCCTTATCGCTTTACCCAAAGAGGTGGTGGGTTCAGTCCAACGTTAAAACCAAAGCATGCATGTTACTCATCTCATGATATCTGCTTTATTCATTCCCAGAGTGTCTTCTGTTTTCCAGTAATTCATTCATAAAATCACCAGACTCTTGGCACATACTGTTGGGCACATCCCCCCAGCGCAGTCTGCCAAGTGCTCCTTCTTAATGACACATTTCAACGTACATTTTCTGCACACTGAAAGCAGACAACAAATTAGTTAATTCCACTGGTGTTTACCAGGAATAATGCGGCTGTTTATAAAGTCTGACACTTTGTGTATAGTAGTTTGGGGGTACATCTTTACTGTGAAGGTTTTATTCTTGCCAAGGATATCATTCAGTCTTCTATTCCTAATTATCACTTATTGTAGTTCTGCACCACATTGAAGTCATGGATGTTATTTCACTTCCTCAACACAAAAGAACAAATTCCTGCTTGTTTCTGTTGGTGGTCAATGAACAAAAAAAGACAAGGAAGTCAGAGCTGTGAGTGTGGGTCGACAGAAAACAGCTGTGCAGGGAACACGGTGGGATTATTTTGACCTTGTGATTGTTATGACCCCCTGGGGCCGTCTGTCGTGTAGAAGAGTTTGCACTGATTTGCACTGTCACAACTCTATAAGGATGCACTGAATTTTTCACTTGATATTTCCAAACCAAGTTATCTCCAACTGAGCTTCAAGAGCTACTTTTTACAAATGAGCAGGAATACACTGATTTAACAAGTTCCATGCTGAATAATATTGTTGTTTCTTTTGTTTAGTAATTTTGCGCAATGCCTTTTTCAGACAAAATGCAAAACATGTTTTGTGGGCAAGTTGTTTTCCTCTTCTACCTTTTAAATAATTATTATTAGTTCAAACACATACATAAATACATATACATACATATAATTTTTACCTTAAGGAGCTTTTTCTGCCCAATTTAACCCTTAAATTTTACCTTGTTGGTATAACCTGATATATTTATATTGCCTTAATAATATTTTTGACTTAAGACCATTAATATATCAATTAATTTAGATGTTACCACATCTAAATTGCCACATTTTCAGTGTACCTGCTGCAGATCAATAACCAAGATTGTTAACTTTCTGAAAATATAGAAGTCTTCTTGTTCACTCCAAAGACACAAATCAAAACCAGATTTTCAGAACACATACTTTTCCTGTCAGTGGATCTCTGCATGCTCAAACATTTTTTTTGTGTGTCAATACAATGAAAACAATAGGTAAGCTAATTACCCTGTATCAACCTAAATGTATAAGGTTACACCAACAAAAGCCTTTCTTTCTTTGGAACATAAAGGACAAGTTCTGAAAAATGTCTCACATACAGTGAAATTCAGTGGGGCCCAGTGTTCTTTTGGACCCCACTGACTTTCATTGTATGAACAAAAAGAGTTCAAACATTCTTTATAATATATTCTTTTGTGTTCCTCAAAAAAAATTAAGTCATACAGGTTTGGAACAACAAGAGGGTGAGTACATTTTTGGGTGAACTATCCCAAAAACAACTGCAAGTTCCACCTTTTTACAGTGTTCTCAGCCTCAAATACAACATCACATGCAAGTATCTTTTCAAATGCAGCTGTTTTTTTATAATGTCCCCTATAGGAACATTTTTTAGAACTTTATCTCACACTAGATCTGTGCCTCATTCCAAACATTCACACATAGCAAGTTTCCCCATTATAGTCATAATCAGTCTCACACACACACTCACCAAAGCAGAGCGGCAGCAGTAGAAGAGCTCCTGCCAAACACACTGATATCATCCCACAGTGGTGAGGTAGTCTTGCCATGTTGCTCTAAACGTGTTGGTGTGTGTATGTGCAGCCTCCACGCTGGCTGTGCCTCTGAATGACTGCAGCATGTGAGTGAGTGTGAGGAGAGGAAACCGCCAGGAGAAGGGGTGGGAGGAAGGAGTAGGAGGGGGTGGGAACGCCAAAGTTTTAGATGCCTCATTCAACTGTTAACTATAGCACCGCCTTTAAACAATACTACAGTGACTGCCTCAACCCTGAAAGTGTATTTGGACTATAGCTGTCATAATTCTCTTTCATTTTGCAGATTATTTGTAGTAATTTGACTTTTTGACTTATTTCAATGAGATGAAAAGTCTGACCCGGGACTTGAGATGTGGTTCACAGAGCCCACGGAAAGGTCAGTGAAGTTGTTCGTAGGTCAGCAGATCTAAATGTCATGCAGGCAGCTGTGTGATTCTGGTGTTGTATCTGCTGTTTGTCAACTGATCTTGAATAGTGATAAACTCGGATGCCAGCTGTGCAGTTAATGGTTCGGAAAGGATGTTTCAAGATCAGTTAACAAAAGCATTTAATGCATCGCCCTAGCAGGAAACTTTAGAAAATGCTTAGAAAACACTACATATTAGGTATTATCATAGTTTTCTGAATGTGATTTCATCATAATATTATGATTTGTAGTACCATGGTAGTACTATAGTAGTATTTTAGTACCTTACAGCAGGGTTTACAAAACTTGTACTGCCCACGACCCCTAAATATGATGATCCTCTTCATAAATATTGTTCCAAACCAGCTTTAGTGAGCAAGCTAAAGAAAACATCTTAGGAAAAAGAGATTATAATAATTCTTACTATAATATTTTAAAAATATATTTAAACATTTGTTTACATATAATAGTTTAATGTATTTCAATTAAAATATTTAATAAAAAAATTGTATTTATTTTTAACATTTTCATTTTTTTTTATAACATAATTTAAAATAATAATATTTAGTTTTCGTTTAAAAAAAAATCACAAATGCATGTTTTCCATTTTTTTCTTACTGTTATTACTTACTGTAATTTTCTTTTCTCTCAAATTTTCCGCACCCGCTTGGACAACAGCTTAAAAACTTCTGCCCTAAATACTGTTAAAATACTATGGTATATGAATATGGTAATCATTCAGCAACAAGTTATGAAACAAAGTAACATGGCATTACCATCTGATACTGTCACTGCATCAGTGTGAGGGCTTTAACTCTCACTTGAAAGAGTAGAAACTTGCAGTCAAGGACACAGAGACGTTTAACACAGTTGTTTTCGTTTTACTTAAAGATGTTCTAGTGTCAAATATCTTCTAAAAAAAAGCCTGAATATCTTTGTATTGTTTTGATGTTTTTGAGTTCTGCTTTGAGGAGGCAGGGGGCTTTGACCTGCCCATCATTTCTACTCAGCAGGGGCTTGAGGAGCGGCTCAAGGTACATAAAAGTGGACTTCAGTAGCAGGAAAGAACAGAGCGCAGGGGGTGTTTGTTAGTGAAGTACGTAAATGAACGAATATTCTTGGCTTTTCAGCCTTCCTTTCCTGTCTTGCAGCACTGATGTGGCCTTTTCCCCAGTCGTCACTCTGAGTCAGCCAGACTTGGCTCTCTTCAAACCCTCTTCACAACCCCCAGCTGTGTGAATTGGACCGTGGGACTGTGTGGGTGAGCTGCGCATATGTGAGACAAGACAAGAGCCTCCTTCGAACAGTTAAGATCTATTTTCCTGCTTTAAAAAACCTAGTCCTCTTATTTCAATCCTAGTCTGTGCCCGTGGGCTGCATACACACCCTGAGCTTCTGCTGAAATCTGAGATGCCTCCCATTGAAAAGAGAGCAAAACCTCAGATCGACTGCAAGGAGACTGTCAGTGCCCACATGGGTCATATAGTAGGAAATGGCCATGCTGTTAATAGGCAAGGTTCCAATAATAAATAAAAAAAACTTATTGCCCTTCAGTTGGGACTGTTTTTAATGCTATTATTTAAGACCTTTTTTTGATGCCAGGAAAATATGGGGTCCAGAGCGATACTGCAGCTGGTCTGCCAATTATCGCTTGATCTCAAAATATTTTTGAAGAAAAAATGTAATTACATTGTAATTAAATGTAATTACTAAACCAAAAATACAATATTTATGAAGCTAAATGTTTCATTTTTGCATTAAATACATAAAAATATCTTAAGGAAAATTCAAACGAAATTATTACATTTAAAAAAAAAATGCTGTAAAAGTACAATATTTATGAAGCAAAAAGTTTCATTGGGCGCTGAACATTAGTATTATTATTTATTTGATTTGATTTGATTTGATTTGATTTTAGTGTAGTGTAGTGTAGTGTAGTGTGTAGAAGTTTAGTTTAGTTTAGTTTAGTTTAGTTTAGTTTAGTTTAGGGCATTCATTCAAATTCTTAAAGTAGATTAAAATGTATTTTGTGAAAAAAAAAAGATAAAATGCAATAAACAAAAATACATTATGAATTTAACGTCAACCAAAACTAAGGTTTAGCTTATGTACCTCCAACATTTTTTGTTGCATAAAATATGTTAAATATGTTAGGTAAAATTGAACAATGTTAAGACTATATGTTTTGTACAGTATTTGTTCACCAAGAGGTCCTTGGCCTGAAAAAGGTCGAAGACCTTCAATTGTTGAAACCAAGTGCATTTTAGAGGGATTAGCAGTTGTCATTGCTAGACGGCTAAATATGTCAATCATAACATTTTTCCCAATTGCTAGTTTTCCTCAGTACTATTATTCTCCTCTGAAATAGAGTCAAAAGGATGCCATGCACCCTTGTCTCTGTCTTTGACAGATGAATTGGAACTGGACTTGTGTGTCACACATTTTGGCTGATCCTGATAAACAGATACACATTTGATGCTGACAGTTGTAAAAAGCAAATAACGGTTTTAAGCCAGTTAGCTAGTTAATTTGCATTCTGAATTCAGCAAAAAAATAGTCACTTGCTAAAGCAACCATAGCAAGTTTTTTCTCTGAAACATTTTATGTAACATTTTGGCTTTTTAGTACATTTTGTAAGAAATTGCTGTTTTGAAATGAAGTTAAACTCATAAGAATTGCCACCATGGTGAAGCATGCTGGAAAAATAGGATAGGATTTCTCTGGTGAGGGATAAGTGAGGGAAAAGAAGAGATTAGAGATTCATATCTTCACTCCATGCCCCTATAGAGAGATCTGGCTTTATCTAATGCTTTGCTTTCTTTTGTAAACATTTTATGTTGCATTCATGATTAAGTGTTTTGGGGGAAACATAAAATAACACGTTTGGATCCTGTATTGAGCTTGTACAGGAATTGAGCCATGAGTGTTTAGAAAGACTTTTGTTGCACAGGCTGTGTGAACATTATCCAGTGGGGGTGAATTATTGGGGATTTACATGCGAGAGGGATGTTAGCTACACTCCCACTGATATCTCAGCATGGGTACGGCTGACCAGCGCATCAAATGGGATGGGTGTTCGTGAGAACAGAGAGAAGATGAGTCTCGGGTGTCACTGGGGACCCCCCGCGGGAGCGGGGATGGATCTGCCACTCTGGCTGTGAGGTCCCACAATGTACAAGCCAGTGGGAGAAAACATTTGTGAGTGTTTAGCAAAGAACATTTGCATGGAATCTGGGCTCTCATCCAGAAGCTGTTTTCCATGCACACTGTAAGAACAGACCTGTAAGGAATTCTCCAACATGGACTGCTTACACACAACATTCACTCTCTACTGCGTGAATTTCTCTTGATGATTAGAGATTAAAGCAGTATTCTGGGTTCAGTACAAGTTAAACTCAACCAATAATTGTGGTGTAATGTTGTTTACTACAAAAATTCATTTAGACATTTCTTTACAAAAAAATATTTTGACAAAGGGTTGGGTTACAATGGCCCATTAACAGGGCCAGTCCATGAACGTTAAAATACTGTTTCAATAGTATAGCCACAACGTGCTTGTACAGTTTAAATGACCAAAAATAAGAGCAACTCTACAGCTTAAATAATATACAAGTTTTAACAGACAAATTAATGTAAGTGCATCTATAACATTATAAGATTCACATTAAAGAAAGAAAGAAAGAAAGAAAGAAAGAAAGAAAGAAAGAAAGAAAGAAAGAAAGAAAGAAAGAAAGAAAGAAAGAAAGAAAGAAAGAAAGAAAGAAAGAAAGAAAGAAAGAAAGAAAGAAAGAAAGAAAGAAAGAAAGAAAGAAAGAAAGAAAGAAAGAAAGAAAGAAAGAAAGAAAGAAAGAAAGAAAGAAAGAAAGAAAGAAAGAAAGAAAGAAAGAAAGAAAGAAAGAAAGAAAGAAAGAAAGAAAGAAAGAAAGAAAGAAAG
>NW_015544192.1:2162360-2185918 GCF_001515605.1 Sinocyclocheilus anshuiensis | reverse complement strand
AGTTTAGTTTAGTTTAGTTTAGTTTAGTTTAGTTTAGTGTAGTGTGTAGAAGTTTAGTTTAGTTTAGTTTAGTTTAGTTTAGTTTAGTTTAGTTTAGTTTAGTTTAGTTACATTTTGCATTAGGCATTCATTCAAATTCTTAAAGTAGATTAAAATGTATTTTGTGAAAAAAAAAAGATAAAATGCAATAAACAAAAATACATTATGAATTTAACGTCAACCAAAACTAAGGTTTAGCTTATGTACCTCCAACATTTTTTGTTGCATAAAATATGTTAAATATGTTAGGTAAAATTGAACAATGTTAAGACTATATGTTTTGTACAGTATTTGTTCACCAAGAGGTCCTTGGCCTGAAAAAGGTCGAAGACCTTCAATTGTTGAAACCAAGTGCATTTTAGAGGGATTAGCAGTTGTCATTGCTAGACGGCTAAATATGTCAATCATAACATTTTTCCCAATTGCTAGTTTTCCTCAGTACTATTATTCTCCTCTGAAATAGAGTCAAAAGGATGCCATGCACCCTTGTCTCTGTCTTTGACAGATGAATTGGAACTGGACTTGTGTGTCACACATTTTGGCTGATCCTGATAAACAGATACACATTTGATGCTGACAGTTGTAAAAAGCAAATAACGGTTTTAAGCCAGTTAGCTAGTTAATTTGCATTCTGAATTCAGCAAAAAAATAGTCACTTGCTAAAGCAACCATAGCAAGTTTTTTCTCTGAAACATTTTATGTAACATTTTGGCTTTTTAGTACATTTTGTAAGAAATTGCTGTTTTGAAATGAAGTTAAACTCATAAGAATTGCCACCATGGTGAAGCATGCTGGAAAAATAGGATAGGATTTCTCTGGTGAGGGATAAGTGAGGGAAAAGAAGAGATTAGAGATTCATATCTTCACTCCATGCCCCTATAGAGAGATCTGGCTTTATCTAATGCTTTGCTTTCTTTTGTAAACATTTTATGTTGCATTCATGATTAAGTGTTTTGGGGGAAACATAAAATAACACGTTTGGATCCTGTATTGAGCTTGTACAGGAATTGAGCCATGAGTGTTTAGAAAGACTTTTGTTGCACAGGCTGTGTGAACATTATCCAGTGGGGGTGAATTATTGGGGATTTACATGCGAGAGGGATGTTAGCTACACTCCCACTGATATCTCAGCATGGGTACGGCTGACCAGCGCATCAAATGGGATGGGTGTTCGTGAGAACAGAGAGAAGATGAGTCTCGGGTGTCACTGGGGACCCCCCGCGGGAGCGGGGATGGATCTGCCACTCTGGCTGTGAGGTCCCACAATGTACAAGCCAGTGGGAGAAAACATTTGTGAGTGTTTAGCAAAGAACATTTGCATGGAATCTGGGCTCTCATCCAGAAGCTGTTTTCCATGCACACTGTAAGAACAGACCTGTAAGGAATTCTCCAACATGGACTGCTTACACACAACATTCACTCTCTACTGCGTGAATTTCTCTTGATGATTAGAGATTAAAGCAGTATTCTGGGTTCAGTACAAGTTAAACTCAACCAATAATTGTGGTGTAATGTTGTTTACTACAAAAATTCATTTAGACATTTCTTTACAAAAAAATATTTTGACAAAGGGTTGGGTTACAATGGCCCATTAACAGGGCCAGTCCATGAACGTTAAAATACTGTTTCAATAGTATAGCCACAACGTGCTTGTACAGTTTAAATGACCAAAAATAAGAGCAACTCTACAGCTTAAATAATATACAAGTTTTAACAGACAAATTAATGTAAGTGCATCTATAACATTATAAGATTCACATGAAAGAAAGAAAGAAAGAAAGAAAGAAAGAAAGAAAAAGAAAATTGTGTTTGGTAATAAAATAAATTTGCCACAAATGGTGTTTTATGAGGTTCACTTTTATTGAACCAAGAAACAATGCAGTAAGTCATGACAGGTTTAATGTATTTACATTACTGGATGATTCTATATTTAAAATGGCAATGCTCTAACAC
Source organism: Sinocyclocheilus anshuiensis (assembly GCF_001515605.1). Classification (NCBI taxonomy): domain Eukaryota; kingdom Metazoa; phylum Chordata; class Actinopteri; order Cypriniformes; family Cyprinidae; genus Sinocyclocheilus; species Sinocyclocheilus anshuiensis. The sequence goes on along the minus strand of NW_015544192.1, from coordinate 2,183,926 downwards.
ATATTCCATGGTAGTAGAATAAAAATAACCAACCGTAACACAGAAAAAAATGCATTGACTGAAATGCTTTATTTAAAAATTATTTAAAAAAAAACCTTTCCATGATGTTAAACACAAGCTCTAACATGAAATCAGATATAATGGAGTAAAAACATGGCCATAATATTTGGTCCAACATCTATTATTTTTAATGTGCCACTTGCTGAAAGCCAAGAATAAAGCCTGAGAGCAGCAGACTGTTTACACTTATCCCCCCATCTGCAGATCGCTCATTTAATGCTGGCACTGAGAGATGTTCTCAAGTGATAAGAATAGTCTTTTTGTTATGCAGCAGGGACTCAGGACAACCATAAGACAACATACGTTCAAATGAGAGGATGCAGTTGACACAGCTGGGAGAAACTAAACCTTCTCTGCCATGAAGTATATATGTCTTGTGCACCATAAACCAGTTATATAATACTTTGATGAATCATGGCATGGGGTTTTAGACTCTAAAATCTACACACTATTGTATTTGTTACAACCTCCAAAGAAAAATCATATGGTGCGATTTCAATTTTTCCTTTCTCTTTGGAGTGTTACAAGCTCTTGGTGCATAAAGAAGATCTGTAAAGTTGCAAAGACTAAAGTCTCAAATCCAAAGAGATATTCTTTATAAAAGTTAAGAGTCAGCTACGCCTACCTAAAACGGCTCGTTCGAACACGCCCCCACATATTTACCTCACTATGTGGGAAGATTTGCCTAACGCCGCCCAAGTGTTCACACAAAGAAAGAAGGCGTAACTTTTATTCTCGCTGTAGGCATAGAGGAGAAACAATAATGTACAGTATGTGGAAAATAATATGTTTTTTGAAACTTAAACCGCATAAACACATTTCATTACACCAAATAATGTTTTTTTAGCAACATCATATGACCCCTTTAACTTTCTGGACAATTTATATTGCCACGATTTGATTGTTTTGAGCCTCAGCGGTCTCCTTTAGACTGTTTATGCATTTACATGTTTTACAGGTAAAGCTGGTTGAAATGGATATATTTTGAGTATTTAGGGTTTATAGAGTTTTTTTTCTCTAAACCCACCCACAGTGTCTGTGGAGAGGTATGGGAAAAAAGACATTTGGGATAGAGGCCAAAGTTTGGGGTACCTGCAAAATCTCTGCAACGTTCCCTAAACTGGAAGCATGTGCAGTAAATGAGCTCATTAAGAAAAATGGTCTGTGACTAGCATAGGAAAAAATGATTGACAGTTAGCTGTTAAAACCACACGGCTGCACAACATTCACGTGCGTAGGTTAAACTTGCAGAATTTATGATTTCCTAGCAGAGCAGTTAGCAGCCAAGAGGGTGGAATGAGAAATAGCAAAAATGAACAGACATGACGATATAACTATACCGGATAAATAAATAAATAACATTAATAATAATAATAATTATTATTATTATTAAATAACGTTATGTTGGTACAAATGCCGTTTCTTCAACTGTTTTCCCAATCTAAAGTTTGTTTTACTCTTCCTAGGGGTTAAAAATGCACTGATTCAGAATGAGTTAAAAGTTCTCATGTATTTCAGAGATGGTTAAAAGCTTAGTCCCAAGTCAGTATTCTTCTTGTCCCCACAGGAGGAGTTCAGGACCTCTATCCTTGACCTTGTACAGTGTTCAGGTTCATGTTCTTTTTCCTTTGTAAATCAACCATGGATTATGGTCAGAATGGCCATCATGAGAAGCCTAAAAAACAGAGCCTGGTATTTTCTTGGATTGATTTGTACGTGACATTAACCTCACACTACCAGAGTAAATTTGGTTGATTTTGTGTCCATGATGTCTTCATTTTTTCCTAATCCTTTTGTTCATGGTGGGAAGTTTTTTGGAGATGTTTGTGGACTTAGAGAGCAGTAAATTACAGAAAAGAAACATGAAAGGGGGAAGGGGAGGATGAATGGGTGTAAACTGGACTTATTCATTTTAAAGTCAATTCATCTTCTTCACACATATCTCAGTTCATATCTTGAGTTCTTCCTTTGGATGGTCAATGATAAAAGCCTGTATCTGTTCACTGCTGCCCTGTCTCATGGTTTCTGTGCTGGGGGCTTCAAGGCAATTATGACAAATGAAAGATTACTTATTAAACAGGATTGGGAATTGTATTGAAGATGATTGCATCATCTGATTTGACTCATCCATATAACCACAGGGCATCCAAATGCCTTTGAATAAGACAACGATGCAAGTGTGGACATATTTTTGACCAATGTGAGGGAAGCCACTTTGAAACTTGTCATGCTACAAGCTAATCTAAATTGATTAAACAAATGTCTAGCTACTCTATAGTTTTCCACACTACAAGCTACTAACAAAAAGTACCACATTGAAGCTACCTAATCTGGCAAATTTTTTTAAAACAACTTTTCGATTATATAATTAATATTTAATCATAGCCCTAGTATTCTGGCACAAATCAATATAGGTTTTTTTAATGAATTAATTAATGAATGAACAAACCATCCCAATTAAACTAAACTGATCATTTTTCACTAAATACAATGAAAACCAAAAATTATTATTATTATTATTATTATTATTGTTATAGGAAATAATGTTATGCTACTAACAAAAAGTAGCTAACTACACTGAAGCTACCTAAAGTGGCAAATTTTTGTTTTAATAACTTTTCAATTATATAATGAATATTTAATCATAGCCCTAGTATTCTGGCAAAAAATCAGTGTAAGTTTTTTGAATGAATTAATGAATGAACAAACCATCCCAGATAAAGTAAACGGATCATTTTTCACTAAATACAATGAACAAAAACAATTAATATTATTATAATTATTATTATTAGTAGTAGTAGTATTATAAAAAAATAAAACACTTCTTTATAACTGCATCATACAGGCATAGCGATGGATTAAATATTCTGCTTAAAAAAATAAAATGCAGAGACTCAAAACAATGAATCTTGTTTTTACTGTTAAATTACAAAACATTTTTGAATAAACCAATTTCTAGAATGAATCTGCCTTTCCAACACTATATGAAAGCGCGGACCATTTAAGATGAACCACTTCATTAAAATGCATCAGACTTTCAAAAGCGACATTTGACAGCAAGTGAGCCGAGAGTGTTTGAATACCTCAGCTCACTTGGCATTCAAGTTGTATATAAACAGCGATGTTGAGCTTGGTTGCTCACCACGTCTAATCATTGGATAAATCATCTTGTTGGCAGAAAAAGTTACACTGCTTTGAAATCATTTGAGCTACTGAAAAATGCCGTTTAGTTAGTTAGTTACACCCCAACACTTTCCTATTCCAAATGGCACAAATAGTAATAGTAAAGTTTAAGTTTGTTTACAAGAAAATTTGTCTTGTGAAAAGAAATCCATTTTTTATTGTGAACTTTCAAGTGACATAGAACAAGTGTTTGTTCTTTTCTACAAAGTTCTTTAAGCTCACAAGAGGAAAACACACCAGACCAACTGTCAGGCATTGTGTTATATGCCTTTTTTGGCATAATTCAAGTTATATTGGAAATCTCCCTTGACATGTGGAGTACACTCCCTGACACACTCACAAACACACCCTCACGAGCCTTTACATGTTATAATGCAGGGTGTGATACTGAGACATATGCACAAATATACCCTTTGTTAACAGTGTTTTAGAAACAGGCTCTAGTACAGATGCTGTTTATGTGTGATCACAGTCCCTCTTTTTATAATGTAATATGTTCATTCACAAAGCATTGAAGACTTGCACAGCCACATGAAATAGCCTAAGTCTTCCTCTTTGGCTGTAGCATTTGTGCAATGATGAATGAACAGTGTTCAATCCAACAGCTTACAAAAAAATAGTACAGGCTCGCTGGCTCGTTTTCATGTCTGAAAATAATGTGATAATGTCATCTTGTTGACCAATGCAACCCATTGCCCTAGACATTACTCAAGCTTTTATTGCCTCTTACAAAATCTAGGATATCTAATGCTCTCAAAATGCATTTTACAGTTCATCTAAGCACACTGTGAGTTTCCGTTTTCATTATAAGTACACTTTTTGTCACTTTTTTTCATCTGTGCTTGTAATTTACACAGGGTTGTCCTAAATAAGACAGCATTTTCCCAGGATTTGGTATCCATATCCCAAACCACTTCAGCCAATAGCCTCAAATCCCACATACCCACGCACACTTGACCTTATTCATGTGGGCTAGCAGCTACACCTGGATCCAATTAAACGTCTCTCACATCCTTTTTGTTATTTTTAAGTCCAGAACTTCATATTATTGTTTTGCTAGCTTTATTAGGGCAACATTGTTTGTGTGACTTGTAATTCAAATAAATACTCTAAATTATAATAATACAACTTACTACAATCATTTTCTAATAATACCACTTACTACAAACTCTAATCTGCATATTTTAATTCACAAGAGTGCACGTGACAGCATTTAGAGTATAACGTTTAATGTTCTCCATTTTAATGACTGACTAATTGTTCTAAACACTCCTCACACTTGTAGTCTAAAACGTCTGTCTTGAGCCTCTCGGGTCAGTCTTTTGTGTTTGGTGGTGTATTTCTCTCAATCACTCCAGTATCAAACACTTGTTTGGGATTCCCAAGGCTGCCTGATTGCCGTTGGCCCATTGTGTTATTTGCATGAGAATACACTAGTGTGTGTCTCCCATTATTCTTGCCTGAACGTGAAACCCTCTCCCCCATCTGTCTACCCCCTCAGCAGGCCACCATGCAGCCAGAGGACAAAGGTTGCAGGAAACATTGAGAAGACATGACAATGGCCCTCAATCAAGGTCAAGAGAAGTTCCAGGGTTCAAGCACAATTAATTTTACCAGTCATTAGTTTACTTGGTCCAACATAAGTCACAGTCTTACAACTGCCCAACTTCTTAGAGAGCTTGAAGTGGTTGTGTAAAAACGATCTATTAACATGTTAAAATGTGAAGTATGATTTGAAGTGTTGTGTATGTGTACATTTAAACACATATGTCTGTGCAAAGCTCTAGTGCTTTATCTAGCGACATCTTCCTATAAGGCCACAAGGTACACAAGCTGTCTTAACCAGTTTTGGCCGTTTCCTTGCACTGTCTGCCATCTAGTGGATTTTTATGGCGTTGTTTTTCAGCATTTATCCAATTTGCCTCCTGTGAAAGTTCTAATGCATGATAAAACACGTAACTTTCAAGTTCTGTCTAAAATAATGTAAATATTAGTATGATCAAAACATTATACACATTACACATACACTAAAATATACTTTTAATAAACAAATACAATTAAAATAGAAATCAAGTGTTGATTTGTGTCATTTTGAGCAGACTTTTTGCTGCATCTTATCCGTTTCCACTTTGCTAGAGCATTTCCTGTTTCCTGTCTGCAGTATGCCTACATGCGCTTCAACCCAACATCTAAATACTGCTCTTCCCATGAGCTGTCTATATGTTTACATACAAAAACAACAGCAACAACAAAGGGATATCTTAATCACAGGATGTTATTTGATATTACATGTTACACAGCTTATCTATCAACCTGATACATTAGGTTTTTCATCTGCTGTGTAAATTAGTATTTGGGGGCAGGGTGACATTGATCAGGGCTTAGGGGAGGAAAACCCTGCAAAAATAATAAAAATGCCCCTAGGTATTAAGAGCAAAAATTAATATTTATATATATTATCAAAATGCAGCGTTTTGTTTATTTCGAAAATACTCCCTCATAAAGGTAAGTTAATGCCCCTACAAATGTCTAAAATGTCCCTAATGCCCCTTAATTTCTGATACTGTTTGAGATATACTCATCACATGTGACAAATAAACAAACAAACACGTAGTCTATCCTAACGACTGTTTTATACAAAAGATTATTCACTTCTTCTCTGGCAGCCTAGATAAATCAGTTTAGGAGATCTGTTGTCGGGTCCATCCCATTTCAGGGTCAGTATGCCATGAAGCCCTAGTGGTCACTTTGGTGTGTTGCACTAATGCACATCGTTGAAAACATTCATTTTGCATCCGGGTTTATTTTCTTTTAAGGTGTGGACAATTGTAAGCTATTTTCAAATGAATGTAGAGATTTTTGAAGATAATTTGGATAATTATAATTTTTATTCATTTTTAATAATAGCTGCTGGTGCTCTAACCCCAAATGGGCCTTTGTGAGTTCTGTGGAGAAGCGATCAGCAGCACATTACATTGGACAGATGGCGTGGCGTGGCGTGGCGTGCGCGCAGCCTTTAAGCCACCATGACCGACTGTCTGGGTTTATGGTCAGCCATTTTGTAGAATTCTTGTATGTCAGATACTCAGTGTTTTAGAGTATTATGAGACCACTTGCTTAAAATCATTTAAAACATTTTGCTTGTTTGTAAGGAAATTGTGTGCATTATATAGGCCTACTAAGATAACACATATGTAATAATTTTTTTTTCTCTAATATGTTAGTGTTCACTTCAGACTTTAAACTGCACAATTTTAACCTGGTCTCCAAATTGATTTCGATTTACTGGAGTATTAAAGGACACAGACGGCGCTTCCAATGAGAACAATGAATGGGCGGATTTACAGTTTGAAAGCTTCATACTGACGTCCTGACCGACCCGTCTAAAATCTACTGCGCGCGTATTTCCAACCAATCACGTCTGTCTACAAAGACCGATTATGTTAATAAGCGTGATCCGTTTGATCGACAAGCCGGTCCACCACTCACGCATTCAAAAATAACAAGAATCCAATTAGGGCGCAGTGGGGGCGGGACCTCGGAAAGGGGGTTGGGTGCGAGGTATCATGGAGGATCAGTTAGAGAACGGCAGCCATTGAAGAAAGCCGAGCTGTTGGTCCGTGTTCTGGAGTTTCTGGATTTGTTTTTCTTCAAACTGTCTAAACCAGTGCAGCAATCACCAACAAAATGGAGATGAAGAAGAGGATCAGTTTAGAGCTGAGGAACAGAACTCCAGCGGAGGTGAGCGCTTTAATTATTTATTTTTCACGGAAACGCGAAATGATGTTAGTTCGCAAGCTGTCTATCCTGCACGTTAGACTCCGCTGAATGGCAGCACGGCTGTAAGACCACATGGGCGTTTAAAAGGATGCGAATACGATTTTTAGCCATGAATGAATGCATATACAGATCTATACAAGATTATTAGCAGTCAATATAATCGTTATGCGAGTGTGCGAAACTCTTCGTGAATCTTTTGTGAACTCGTTACATGGTCTCCTTCGCCATTGCATTACGTTAGACTTGTCGTTGTGGGCGTCCCAACTAACTTAAACCGCAAAATAATGTACTTCTATTTTTTAAGACCCAATTTTTTTTTATTTGATGGTTCAGAAACAATTTTATTACTCAACAAGTGACGTCCAATTCAGTAACGACGTTATAGTCCCCCGATACGACAATATTATCGCTTTCAACGGGAAATAGTAACGTTAGCAGTTAAAACAAAACGTGTTGTTATCCGATGTCATAGTCCGAACGTCCGTAAACGCAAAATACCGTGCAAAACATCACGCGATTGAATGTCTTCTCATATAAAAAGTTTATTGTAGGCAAGCTTCACTTATGCGTACCTCACTATGGCTTCTCTAAGCTATTAAAAACGAGCAGTTTCGTCTTCCAAAGGCGGACATCTTACTCTCCAGCTCTTCGACATTAGACATTCAGGGGCGCTTGCCTTCGGTCTTCCTCCTAAGACCCTCAAAGCCATTTATGTTCAGGGTTTGAGAGCACAAGCACATATCGAGCGAATGTCGGGTCAAACTGAATAAACAAGCGTTCATGGCTTCTGCAGCGCCTGGCAGTGTGTGTGGTGAGGATGGTGTGTGCGAAAGCTGCTCGAGTCTCCGCGTTGACGAGCGGGGAGTGGAAGTCATTTTGGTGCATCAATAGTTGAGACGCAAATGACGGTGTTTTGTGGCTTTAACTGTGTTTTTATTAACCAGAGTCGAGCGATTTCTGATTCACTGTGCTTACGTGCTGTGGTGAACGGAATAATGGGCGCTTAGAGCCTGAAATAGTCGCTCGACGGATGCGGTAGTACGGACCGTCTAAAAAAAAACAAGTTGCCTCCGTGGTTACGTTAATGGCTTAATTACGTAACCTTCTGTAACATAATTTATCACTGACGTTAAACAATATGCATTCGGCTTTATGAAGCTTATCCGTCAGTGTTTTACTAATTGAAGGAATGTGGCAGATGGTGAAGGGGCGAGCCCCCCTTCCTCCGATGTTAGTAGATTATTGTAGGCTTGCCTGAACCGAAGTAGAGAGGCACGCTTCTTTTGAATGGGGGTTCTGAGGGATGGGGTCTTTTACACGAGCTCGAGTTAATGCTCTGCCAGAGCGGACGTGTATAAAAGATACGTGACTTTTAACTTGGGTGTATCTTGCCTCACCAGTACAAGAACTGTAGCAAAATATTATATTTTATATCCTAAGTATAATATATACAATAATGGTATATATTATTATATCCTAAGTGATGAGGGGGGTGGAAACATTACCAAGGCTACATTACACACACATCACGTGCTGAAAAATATCGATTCTTTCCACAAGGGCGACAAGTTATTGAATATTTAAATTTTTAGGGCTGCAGTGCACTTCTGTGCGCGCGTGCGTTATAAGAAGGCCAACACATTACTTAAAGCCCATAAACATTGCTTATTGTTTATTTATTGTAAATACATTTTTTAAAAAGTTTCTAAACTTAATTATTTGTTTCACTCTTTTAGGCAGATAAACAACAATGCATGTTTACAATACCCTTAAAAATTAATAGTTTTTCTGTGGTGTCCCTAATGAATGTTATTAATAAAATTCATAAAATGGCAAAACTAGTTCAACCAATTGTGTGTGTTTGAAGGCGGGACTATATGTTTGCCCGACCAATAGCAAAGTGGGGAGTGGTTTGAGAAACCTGTTTGAAAATGCACATTGTTTTTGCAGTAACATTTGGTCCCACTAGGTGCGTAATAAGTGAACCACTTCACCTCAGTGTGTAATAAAACTTAACATTTTGGGAATTGAATGGGCTGCTACTAGATGGAAAGCTGCTATCAGTTACATCAGCAGTTGTCAGATGTTGCAACTTTCAGCCTTGTGGTAAATCATGCCCATAGTATGATTCTTTGTTTACCAGTGACCTTTTATGTTCATCGCTCCTGCAGGTAGCAGAGCTGGTGGTAGATAATTGCCGCTCAAGTGACGGTGAGATTGAAGGCCTGACAGATGAGTTTAAGGAGCTGGAGTTCCTCAGCATGGTCAACGTGGGTCTCACCTCCCTGGCCAAACTACCCACACTGCCAAAATTGAGGAAGGTCAGTCAAGAGATCAAGCATTCAGTTCAGTACACTAGGCAAAGTGCTTTTAACAAGAAGATCTGTTGTCAGGGTTCCCACGCTTCTTGAAAGTACTTGAATTTCAGACATATTGAGTGAATGTGCAAATTTATAATGTTATTAGCTTTTACCATGTTATTACAACATTTAACCACTTTTTATTAATTAAAAAATTGAGAAATTCTTTCAAATTTAAATCTTGTACAAGAACTACAGCAAAAACCAGTTTGATGCATATTTTATCTATATTTTAGAAATTTAATTTGAATATCACCAGTACTGACTTCAATGGATTTCATTAAATTCCTTTGAACACGACTGCTCAAAACGGTCTAAATTTATGACACCTACACATTCAAAACGTTATTACTCTGAAATGTTTAATGTAAATGTTAAGTGTAAGTGAAATGTTAAGTAATGTAAGGTCTTTCATTACACTACATATGCTGGGGTGTGAATTTGATAGGTGCTTGATATAAAATAAATGGTGCTTGAAAAAGTCCTTGAAAGTCCTTGAATCTGGTGTTCATGAAAGAGTAGGAACCCTGTGTTGTGCTTTAAGTTTAATGTTCCAACCATGCAGAAAATGGATACTGTAACACTGTTTACGTTTTGATGTAGACACTTTGTATTATTAAAGTGCGCTAAAATGGATGGAGAATGCCCAAAGTGTGACGTTAGCAAAATATCCATGTTGAATAATTGTAATTGTAAAATAGTTTTATAAGCACATAAATGGGTATATACATTAAGCATATGTTGATTAGTATAACTCCGTATTTGTGTAATTATGCTGTAACAGTGAAAGTAGTTTCTGAGTGCACAAGTTGCTTTAATTGTCTTGTTAATGTTTGTTTCAACCTTCCCAGTATAAAGTTTATTTGAAAAGCAATTCTCTCTATTACAGTTGGAGCTGAGCGATAATAACATCTTAGGGTCACTAGAGACACTTGCAGAGAAATGCGCCAACCTGACTTACCTTAATTTGAGTGGCAACAAGATCAAAGAACTCAGCACATTGGAGGCCCTGGTAAAAATACGGATACATTTACAACACCACAACATATTTCTGAATAAATATATTTTGGACATGCTATTCATCAGCCCTTTTCTTTAGTGATGGTACAGTTATTGCACAGTCAGACAGTCATTATCCTAAACATAATTTTTCAACCTTGATTGATGTATGACATGCTTTTCCCTCAGCAAAACTTAAAGAACCTGAAGAGTTTGGACCTGTTCAATTGTGAGATCACCACGTTGGAGGACTACAGGGAAAGCATCTTTGAGCTGCTGCCTCAGGTCACATACCTGGACGGCTTTGATGCAGAAGACAATGAAGCTCCAGACTCTGAGGCTGATGATGATGGTAAGAACCATGAATAAGGATTGAGTTTGATTATACAGCCGAGTCCTTTTTAGGTGCTGACAATTATGGTCCTCGTCCAATGGATACATAGATAATTGTAAAAAGCATACATATGGTGCAAAGTAAATGAGATAGGTATGTTACATCAAGTCATTATTTCTACTTCTTTTATGCAGATGATGATGAGGATGGCGAGGAAGGAGCAGGGCAGCTGGGAGATTATGAGGAAGAGGAGGAGGATGAGGAAGGCTCAGAGGGTGGAGAAGTTGGGCTGTCCTATCTAATGAAAGAGGACATCCAGGTGATGTATCTTTGACCTGTTTTTAACATTCACAACCAGTTTTCCAAAATGTCGCATCTTGATAATGACAGGTTCCTACCGTAACAGGATGAAGAAGATGATGGCGATTATGTAGAAGAGGAAGAGGAGGAAGAAGGAGAGGGTAAGCATTAATTATGCCACCAAACCTTGTGAAATTGTCACTTCTATGTTGAACTGCTTTTCAATGACTGTACTTTGTGCAGAAGAGGAGGCCGACGTTCGAGGAGAGAAGCGAAAGAGGGACGCGGAAGATGAGGGTGAAGATGACGATGAGGACGACGACTAACCCTTTGTTCGACTTCTTGGAAACAATATCCAATGTGTAGATCAACCCTGAAGAAGACCGTGATCTTGCAGATTGTTTTTCTCTTTGTAAAACCATAGATAAATCACTGTAGAGGCTAAGCGTTTTCTTTTATAAATACATTATATATTACACTATATAAAAGGGGGTTATTGATAATTCATTTATAGCCATTCCAAGTTTATTCCCAATGCATAAATTGGTGTCATCAGGGGGTGGGCGTGGGGAGGTTGGCAAGGGCGTGAGATTTGAGATTTCTTGATTGTAAATAAGCTTTTGGACAGCCCATTCAAGACAGCGCTAGGATTTCACCACTGAGAGGAGACAGCAGCGTACATTTGTCCAAACTGCAGCTCCCCAAGACCTCTGTGAGGAGGCAGAGTGTTTTCTGCTCCTCATCTACCTCTCCAGGTCTCATTCTCAGCCCAACACGGAGCAGCAAGCCAATCATCTCCAACCGTCAACCACTTTGTTCCTGGATCAACCAATCGCTGCCAAGGATCTTGTCGCACTCTTTATATGGGATGGTTTCCACTTGATTCAGCTTTTCTAGTAGATCAGGCTCATGTTGGCAGACCAGATGGTATGTGATCTTGTGAATTTTAAAGTGTGATGTATGTAAATGTGATGTAAATTGAGCAAAGATGGGGAGTCAAGCTGTAGGTTGGCAAAATTTAATTTCAATTTTAATCTCAAAGTAGTTTTTTAATAAAGAGATCAATCATGTGTAACATGAGCAGTTCGCCCTTTCTCCCATTTTATGCAGAAGTCACTTCTTTTTGACAAGATGTCATCTTCGACGTTAAAATTGAGATTTGCCATTGCTGGAAATTTCTCATGATGTTCAGGTTTAACAGCTTTGTTGGATTAAACAGTACCCTTGAGTACCTTTCTACCTTTGTCTTGCTGTGGAAACCGGTTAGTTTCTACCTTTTGTTGAGGTATTTTACAGAGTAATACCTTTAATCTAATGTTCGTATGGCAATATGTATATAGTATCTATTTCAACAGGTTGTTTTATTTTCCTTTTTTCTTTTTACTAATCCGTTTGGTCAGTTGTTTTAATACAAAGCACATGTCAAAGGACTTACATACACGGGTCACCTGTTAAAATTTCAAGTTGGTTGTTGTGCGAGTGTTGTATTGGGTTTTATGTGCTGTAAACCTCTCTCTAAAAGGATTTTAGTTTTGTTGTTGGATTTTGGTGTTTTGTTTTAATGGGTTGATTAGGTTTTTTCTGTCTTTTTTTGTTTTTTTGTTTGTTTTTTTACGTTTGCAAGCTCCTTTATCTGATTATGAGCTCCATTTGAGTTAGTTGTAATGAATGAGTGAATTGTCCTTTTGATTATAAAAATGACATGGGATGTCGTTCAAAAGATGGAGCATTGTCTGCTAAAGATTTCTGTAATTTGATTACACAATTTGGGATTTTCTCAAGCTGAGACCCATGAATTGTCGGGAAGCCTCAAATATGGGTGAAGAAGCACTGTTTTTAATGTCTCCGGAGTTGATAGAAAAATGTGTTCTGATAAAAACTGCAGTGATATTTCAGTCATTTTTAGATAAATTTGAAAGATTTATAAAACCCTTACAATGAATGCAACCTGGTGTACGTTTGATGTGGAAAATAAAGGAGAACCTTTCACCATAATGTTCTTGTGGTTTAGAATTTTTTTTTTTTTTATAAAACTTTTAATTTTGTGTTCTTCAAAAAGGAAAAATTAAGTCAATCAAAGGGAAAGACTTTTAAAATAATTTCACAGATCCCAGCTCAAGTGTAACTTGTTGACTTTTCTTTATTTAGCTTGAGCCCCACAGGCCTGCAAACTTTAATTTTATAGTACACTGCCATCTGTAAAGCCTAGTACTTGGATAATCATTTATTATTTATGAATTACACAAACTAAGCAGCGGAGCATAGTGGAAAGGGGTGTGGCATGTGATCAACAGACAGAGTTACCAAGCGTGTCATTAATTAATCGGGAGTAAAGCGATCACCATCCGGCCAATAGAAATGCAGCTGCAACAGTGGAAGGGTGGAGTCACAGTGATGCGTATTAATAATTCATTGATTTGATAAGTGAGAGTGTTTCACTAGGTGATTATTAGTATTAAGAAGAAATATTAAAACAAAAAAAGGCTATTAAACAATACTAACTGTACTTTGACAAAAATCATATTTATAGAACATATTTATATGTTAATTTAAATCCATATAATCAATGGCAGTAAATGCAATGATCTTTTATTTCACTGGCTACTAAGAAAGACAACTTTTTTTTTTTTTTTTGAGACCAGAATGTAACGAACTTTCATAGTGCCGAAAGCGTCGGTGATTAAAGGGACAGGGGCTCTGCAACCAGAACTTAGGCAAATACAGCATTAATCTTTTATTTATTTATTTTACGATTTGTGCATTAAAAGTGATCTAAGTCAGGCTGTATGTTGAGAAGTTGGAGAAAGTGTCAAGAGAGTCTTTTAGCCTATTAAAATACAAAAACATTTGCAAAAAGAGATCAAATGCATTACTTAACAATAAACTCTAGTTCTTGAAATATTTTTCTTTATTCATTTCCTTTATTGCTTTCATTTTCTCTTTTTGGCCAAAAAAAAAAGTGTCTTCACCCTTTGCATATTGGCTGGTCTGTGCCCAACATGTAAAGGGTAGTATAGAATATATAGGCAAGTTTAAAAAATAAAGAAAGAAAAAAAAGCCCACCCAGCACCTTTCTACAGCTGCCAAGAACCAGTCCTGTCTCACATCAAACTTTTACAACATCTTTTATTACCATCATGAATTCAAAATGATAAATTGTTAAGTTTAAAACACCCTTGAACCTTGATTTATCTTTTAAGAGATATCATTCACAGAAGAGCTTTAATTTTCTCTCAGAAATGTGTTCTTGGAACGAGTATTTTTCATAAATATCAGGTTTGGCCAAGCAGTCACATACTTTAAATGTTATACATTCGAACAGTTTATTCATTTCACTTCTTGTTGGTTCAAAGAATGGATTTTGTTCCATTAATTGTATTGTTTTATTATTGGGGAAAGCCCAATTACAGGCTCCATTGTGACAACTTACCCCATATAATATGACAACATGCCACACTAGTGTCAATGTGTTCAATGAACGTGAAACTTTATTATTCTCAACTGACATCCAAAATTAACTCAAACTTCTTATTCTGTCACTGTAACATGGCCTTTAGACCACTTGAGGGAGCTAATTTACTAGTAATGCGTGTTTTGTCTTGGGCACATAATCATCCCCAAATTATGACCATATACCAATAACTCAGGAGGTTTTAAGAAGCTTTAACAATGTTAATATATCCCTGTGAACATAGTTATTGACTATGGGTGAAGATAAACAAAAGTCTGTTCAATGCATCTTTGTTTGCACAGAGGACAGTGATGTTTTATGTCTAAATGCAGAGTTTGTTTGTGATGTACAGTGTATGACACCACCCAAAAAGAGTACTTCAACACAGAATGTTTCATGTACATTACAGCTTAGATGAATCTGCACTCTCCCTCTCTCTCACATACACACACACACACACACACACACACACAAACACACACACATACAGCCTACAGCTCATCCATGTGCAGACTGCCTCAACCCCCACAGCAGCTGATGAGTTGGAACATCCAATCAGGACGCCCGAGCTTCTGTACGCCTTAAATGGAGTCAATGCCGTGAATGGCCAAGATCTGACCAGCAGTTATGATGAGTAGCTTTTGTTATATGACACAACATATCCATTGCTCCCAGGGGGAACCTTTATATTAACAATGCTTTTATGTGCCTTACATCAGATATTTAATAAAATCACAAAATCTGCAAGAGGCCAGAGGCCAGAGGTGAGTGAATAAAAGAAAAGTGGCATGCAAATACACTGCACGGAACAAACAGAAATTTAATCACTCCAATCTGTACTTTGAGAAGCATATTTATGGCAAAACCACTGTATACAAAAAAAATAAAGTTTTTGCATTCGTCAAAAAGAAGTTTGTCGTTTTTAGAGAAAGATGTAATTATGACGTTTTGATAAAAAATTACAAGGTCAAAATTTGATGAATCATTCACAGTAAGATATATAATATGCATTTAGAAAATAAATAGGGTGAATTTCCATTCTATGCTGACTTTAAAGCATTTTTCAAATCCTCACATTTGTAGCATTGAAATGTCTGATTCATTATAGTGAATCAGTTCATCCTAAAAGGCCCTCATATTTAGCATTAAAAAAAAAATCAGATTTATAATAGTGAATCAGTTCATTCAGACAGTAAATGGACAGTTCCTGTACAATGCTTTTCACTTGGCTTTGTCAGCTGAGGTGTTCTGTTGTATTTAGTATAAATGTGATCGATAGTGACACATTCATTCCTTGTTTTAAATGTGACTGATTACATTTTAACAGTGGATAGTTTTTATTTTTTTGTATAGAGCTTGTACACAGAAATTTGAACCACTATGATATTTTTTTATGTTTTTAATGCACACATCTGTTCTGCTGTACAGCAGCCACCAGCAATAAAAACATGAATGTTTAGCCATGTGACTGGGAAATCTTTTTGATAAGCATGTTTATATACCTAAATATTACTATAATTGATTTTGTAATGAAATACTGCTTTGGCCCAGAAGAATGCAGATGACAATAAACAGCTGTTACTCTGTTATCAAACCCCATAAGGCATCTGTAGACCTCACATAACGCCATGTAGTTTGCTTTAACCTTAGAGCAATCGATCATTGCCAGCACTCTGCAATAAATGGAGGTAATTGACATCACTGCACTGAGACAAACAGAGTGTATGTGGAGACACTAAACTAGCATACTCATTAACATATGATCAGTAATTTAGGGTCTTTATTCATTTTACAAAGCTATAATTATCTTTACAGCATGCTTCATGAATTAAACATGAGAGGGCACACAGCACCAGCTGTTATAAACCCAGGGTTCAAGTGATCGAGACAGAAGCACAACCTGCAATTATGGCTGAATCCCCTCTATTTTTTATCTGGTAAAAAAGGTTGAAGGAAGTGTTTAAGAGGAAATTATTTATTAAAGGGGATGTAGAGCACAAAAGTACAGATAGGACTGGTTGTTCATTAATGCAAAATAAGAAAAAAGCAAACTAGAAACTGAAATGTTAAAATGCACGTTAAACAAAATATTTTATATCAAGACTATGCTAGATACACTAGTATCCTGAAAAGAGTCACTTTTGCATTAACCTCTCAGAGTTGATTGTCCAAGTGTTTACATGTGGCGTGGCTCATCCTTTAAATATGCAAAGCCCAGCATCTCTCTAAAACCTCTCTGTTGTCATGTTATATTTATAAGTGGCCATGTGCACTGTGCGCTGGTCCGAAAGAAATGACACATTAGGTTTAGGCCTTTGCTCTCCCAGAGCGCTATATAGCGTGTTTGTGTTTTATCATGTGGTATTATTAAAACTGCATGTATTTTTAGCTCTGTTGCTACTTGCTAGCATCCGCACAACACTCGCACTGAGGAAAATCCTCTCTCAAAAGGAGGAAGCAATGTTATCGTTGAACGGTGGAAACAGAGATGTAATTTGGAACTGGAAATAAAGCCAGTGACCAATACATATATTTTTAGCCGAATGGTAATCTGCTAGGAGTTACTGGCACATGGCTGAGCCTGATAATGTATTCATGTGACATTAGTCATAGTTTTTAAATCGCTTTTTTTAATCAAATGTACTCACCTAAACTGTCCTCTCTCTTTGTAGCGGTGAAAAGACCCATTAGGCTATATTTTGCATTGGACAGTCAAATTAAAATTACATTTTACATTTTTTTTTTCACATACTGCACCTTAAGTATCTTTAATGATTGTAGTGTAACTTTTATTTCTTGTAGCTTGGAAAGCTACAGATTTAAAGTACACATTCACATGTTTATGGTTTCTGATGTAATTTAATGGTCACATGACACGCCAGTAAGTATTTAATCTTTTATTAGTAAGTGTTGTTTTTGCAGTTAGACCTTCAATTGGACTCAAACAACTTTAACTGTAATTATATAACTTTTGTAAATTACAATTGCACTGTAAAATATATTTGATCATTATAATCAAATCAAATTTGATTATTTTTTAATTCTTTTTCAAAATTTCCAAAAATGTATTATACATTTTTTCCCAACATTTTGTTTATATTTCAAATCCTCAAGCTTGTAATGCTGTAAACTTCTGTCCACAAAATGTTGGAAATTATGCAAATGAAATGTGTAAATAAAGTAAACCTAGCACACTTTGCATTCCCAAATGCATGTTTACCATACAAGGAGACTTTCCTTATGAACCCAAGTTTGGGAAACCCTGCTCTAATGCACTGTTGTCTGGAAAAAAAAAATATTAATACCTAAATATGTAAATGAACCTGAATTCAACAGAGCCACCTTAATGAAGTGAACTGGTTTGATTTGATTAACTGAGCATACATCATACTTATTAAACACATGCACAAACACATACCATGTGAATCCCACACTGTGCTGGCACTGTGTCTGATCTATTTGTGAATATAGGTCACATTCAACAGCCATTCTTTCTAAGCCTTTCTCCTATGCAGAAATACAATTTTAGGGTGAGCAAGGCTATACCATTTAGCTTCAGGCTTCAAACCAAATAATGACGTCTCTGGCATGTCTCTAGTAATCTATTTGAATCAGTAGATGTGAACCAAAACCAAATGCTGCAAGGCTAAGGAGTCACAAAGCAACACCCAACCCCTTCTACCCACACTTACATACACGCTCTCATTGGCCCAGATGAAGCAGTTCCTCAGTGTGAATCAGGTGTTGCTGATCACTTGCTCATCTGCACAAGTTCATGTCCTGCATACAGAATAACCCTTCAGAATGCTTCTGCAAGAATGTTAACATGAGCCCAATAAAAATTACATGTGAAAGCAAAGCAGTCCTTTAAATGTATACCAATCCTACATGCCATGTTGGATGCTACATAATCTCTGTTTGATTTCAAAACACAGCTTTTTTGTGAAAAAAAGTAGTGCTGATCCTCGCAGGCCCCAGAGCTTATTAAGAATGGTGAGAAGTGAGAAACAAAGGGGAGTGGGATATAAATCATTTATTCTAGTCATGCAGCAGAATCAGTTCACACACATTAGAAAATATAGTGCTCATTGATTAGATTTGCCAGTTAATTGTTATGAGGCAAAAAAAATTATTGTTTTATATGACGCAATTCATATAGTGCATTAAAAAAAGAAATATAATATTGCAACATGAAATTAAGAATACTAAATGCATTTTAGAAATGTTTGCAGGCTATTGCGAGTCAGTGAGTAGATCTCTGAGTTATTTTAACCATTAGTTTCCCTTTATAACAACAAAATTTTGCATTCGGCCATACCACAGATTTTGAAGATAAGACTTTAAAGCTCAACATAATGAACTGGATTCATCCTGGATTGGAACAGGGCCAAGAGGATGACTCGGTGTTGTATCATACCCTAAAGTGTGTAAGTGATGTTTCACATGAGTACACTGTTAGCGATTTCTGTAAATTACACAGTATTTAACTGTAATATGAACTGTAATTTACTGTAAAACAGTTATACAGTACGTTACTGTATTTTAAAATTGCATTATGTGTAAAACCCGCAATGTTCGTCTGCAAACACGTTTTGAAAAATAATATGCATGTATGAATCATGCCAAAGCGCGAACTTCAAGGTAAGATCTTTCAGTACATGATTTAGTGATGTTAAAGGGATGATTTTTAAAAGTAAACATTTAGTCACACTTTATTCATGGCTCTCTATGTCTAACTTTCTACCTAACATCACCTCAAATACGTTTCGAAAAACAGGGGCAAGTAAATGATGATAGAATTGTCATTTTTGGGTGAACTATCTCTTTGAACTAATCAGAAAGGCTCCAACATCGACATATTTTTACTGACACCAAAATAAAATGTGAAATGTTTTTCAAAGCTATAAATAACACAATAAAAAAAAAACATGAACACGATAAATTATTATTATTATTTTTTTTTAGGATATTAAATTCTACACAGCAAAAAATGGATGCTGGTGATCGAAGGCAGTCTTCTTTCCTGTGATTGTCCTCTGCATTTGCTGTTCTCTTCGGTTGCTATTATGTGCATAACATCATGTACCAAGTGGAAGCAGCCACTACTTTGGAGTTTATTCAGATGTAAGTACATCTTGCAATATGCTGTAATGTTAAGTAAACATTAAAGGTAACAATGTTTTGTTTGAGTCTTAACTGAATCTGTGAAAATATTAAAATGTTATTGCAAGGATTACAATTGAACAATTAAAAAAATGAAAAGTTACACAGTTGTCATTGCTTATTTGCATAAAATAATAAAAAAATTTTTTTATTGTATTTCAATACGTTACTGAAGAAAAGACCATAAAATTACTGTATATTTTACAGTAAAAACTACAAGTACAGTATGCATACTGTAAATACATTTACAGCAAGTTGTACTGTAATTATTAATACAGTACTTTTACTGTAAGTTTAATTTACAGTAAGTTACTGGCGAACTGCTGCCAGTAAGTTACTGTAATTTCTACAGGAAATTTTTAACAGTGTACACTATGAATACTAACATGTATAGTGTATACAGGCTGTTACTCAGACTGAATGCATTAAGTGCATCACAACAGAAGTGCTAAAGGATGTACTGCATTCATTTTCTATATATAATATAATCTAAAATAATATAATGATATACAGATCAGAGGTTTAAAATATTGGATTGTTTTTGAATTATTAACACCCAGCCTGCATTTAATTGATCAAAAACAAAGTGTCACATAATCCTTTAGAAATCATAATATTCTGATTTGGAGCTCAATTATTATTACTGGTGCTTATTTATTAATAATGGTTCTTAATTTTATCAGTGCTGAAAACAGTTTTTACTGCTTTATATGTTTGTGGAGACTGTGATACATTTCTTCTCAGGATTATTCGATGAATAGAAAGTTTAAAAACAGCATTTATTTGAAACTGTTTTTTTTTTTTTTGCAACATTATCAATGGCTTTACTGTCACTTTTGGTCAATTTAATAATGCTTCCTTGCTGAATAAATTGCATTTTAAAATATATTAAAGAAAAAACAAACAGTTGTTTTAAATTGTAATAATATTTCATGGTTTTACTGTTTTTATTGTATTTTTTTATCAAATAAATGCAGCCTTGGTGAGCTTAAGAGACTTCTTTCAAAAACATTAAAAAGGTTAATTATTATTTCAAACTTTTGACTGGTAGTTTATATGTATTTATCTATACAGTTCAAGCTTTCACATGCGAGGGCTCTCTTCAGAGCAGTGAATAAAGATTAAAACTTTTTTTGTTGTTTTAGTTTAAATGTGTTAGTTTTGTCACTATCAGAATCTGTCACTTTTATAGTAATCATGTTATGTTGGATCAGTAAATGTCTTTAATGTTAAAGAGCATGTGAGAAGCGGGTGGTAGATGAAGTTAAAAGCTGTACACAACGACCTCACTTTAAACCAATTTAATTAGCCATATGTTTAGTGATGTGAATAAGCTTTTCATGTTAAACCTGGCATGCTGAAGTCAAGCCTGCTTTGGATAGCTGTGGCCTAGATTACAGTCATAATTAATTTAGTGGTCTATGATTAATGCTCAATTTGTCATCTAATATGGGCTCTGGGCTTTCAGAACAGTCATAATCTAATGGGTACTTGTGTTTCCTAATAAAAAATGTAATCATATGGAGCAATTTGTTACAATAATAGACTTTAAGTTCTTTTAGATGGCACAAAACCATGCACTGACTAGTACATGAGTACATTTGTTGACATTTGTTGTTCACCCACCCACCTGATTTGAGCTCATATATCAGTAATTGATGATCAGGCCTGTAATTATGACCTCATAATTACTATTCCTCCAGACAGACAAAAGATGTTAATAAGTAGCTTCTTAAAAATTACAATGTATCCCATTCATAGGTATTCTTTGATGGAATTCAGTACAGTAATTATTCAAAACAACACCAGGCCTCTAAAATGAGGGGGTCAACCCGCCTTATGAAAAATGAATCTCGGAATGATGCAATTCAAGTGTAAGAGCAGTGACTGGCTAGATTCACCTAGCTAAGCCTGTTTCTGAGGCATATACATTTGC
>NW_015544192.1:2152323-2162320 GCF_001515605.1 Sinocyclocheilus anshuiensis | reverse complement strand
AAAAAAAAAAAAAAAAAAGAGTTATCTTTCTGTCTTGACTAATTGTGTCTAATTAAATCTAATTCTGTCACATTAGCACTGTTAAATAAAAACATTATAAATTGAACAGTTAGTACAGCGGTAAATATGTTTTGGTCACAAACAATGTGACCAGTTCGATTCACAAACAAATGAGCTGGTTCTTTTGGGAATCAAAAGAATGACCAGTGTAGCCGAATTCCCAAGTCGAAAACTAACTCTTGAGTCATTCTTTCAATAAATACCGGTAGTTCAAAAAGACATAACTCTTGAATCAGTCTTAAAAATTCCCCCGTACAATTTACAGCATTAGCAGAGAGAGAATTTATATATATATATATATATATATATATATATGAGAATATGCAAGCAAAATCGAATCAAAACTTTATGGAATCAAGAGCTTGTAAATCGAAAATTGTATCGTTATCCACTGCTATCAATAACACTGGCTGCACTAGTTTGATACTCAAACTCGGCAGCAAGAAAAAATAAACATTTTATTTTTAAAATGTGTGCGTGTTTAGTAATTTTGGGGGAAAATATACAAATATTTTGAAATGCTAATTAAAATGATAATTAATCTACCTGATATTAAAGAGCAGTATAGACTTTCCAAAATGCATTTGTGTCTTAAGACCACTGCTAACCTTTACCTGAAACACTTTTTTTCCACACAAAGCTTACCAATCCACTCCTCAAAACATTTTTTTTCCCAAAAACCTGAGCTGTTTTTGCAAAAAGCAAATCATAAACCAGTTTAATCATCAGTAACATTATACATTACCAATGCCAATAGAAGTAGTACAGCCTTGAAAGAGTCACAAGTAAAAATACAATTGTTCAAAGTGCAAAGACACAGGGTTGAGGTGTCAGAGGAACAACAGTTAATATATAAACAATAGACTGAGATAAAACAGAACACTGGTTTGCGCTGTGGGTAAGACAGAAAGTTCCACCTATTGTTCTCCTTCCTTGCATTCATTGTAAAGGCTCACAAGTCTTAGAAAGCACTATGACTAACTGAAGATTCGGTCAGGGGCTTTTCTGCTTGCGATTCTGTGAGGGTGTTGTGGGGGTTCCAGTTTTACTGTGCTCTGCCCGTTGCTGTCTGGCTTGTAGCTCCTTTACCTCAGCCAGAACCTCTCTAGCTTCTCGCCAGGAGGATATGGCCTCTTGTAAGAGTCGCTCAGCTGCTGCCCTCCTGCAGTCCCAGTCCAAAGCTTCACTGAGAGGACAATCAGTACCCTTGATGCTTCTGAAATGGGGCGAGTAAAAGATCCGAAAAAAAGCAGGGTCTGTAGACTTCATATGGGGCGAGTTTGAGCCAGTGGACAGAGGCGAGTCTGAACCTTTAATGTCTGTCAGATCGATGCATTTCCAGTGGGGTGAACTTGATTCTTTTGAATCAGGTGAATCAATGCTCTTCGAGCGAAGTGCGCTCTTGGAATGAGGGGATTTGGATGACTTAAAATGGGGCGAGTCCTTGGACTTCACATGTGCCGATTTTTTCCCTTTGGAACCAGGTGAATCTTTTGCCCTTACTGAGGGTGAGTCTGTGCCTTTGCTGTGGGGTGAACTATGTGAGCTTGAGCCCTTGGAGTGTGGTGAGTCAGAGCCCTTGAGGTGGCGGAGACGAGGGGAGTCAATGCCTCTTAAATAGGGGTAAGATCCTATCTTGCCCCGATGGGGTTCCTGTTCCTGAATCTCAGCTAACAGCTCTTGAGTCATCTGCAGCCGCTGGCTAATCAGATCCTGCAGGTGGCTCGTGGGACTCAGCGTTGCCTGGAGCCCATTCTTCTTGTTTGGTTTTCTCTCTCCTCGGGACAGAGCGTCATCCATGGAAGCACATCGGTTACGACCCTGAGCTAACTTCTTCTCGTTTTGAGGTGTGTGAGGCTGGTTTTCACGGCTCCAGGAGAACTCGCTCCTGCGTGGCAAGCTACTGGTTTTCACCTTGCCATCTGTAACGGAGGAAGACAGCCTGGACGCATCAGTGCCAGCACGTCGACGGCCGGGAGCCAGCTTATCCAGGCTGACCTGATGGTCCTTCAACCACTCATCCTGATCATCATCAAGCAAACCAGCATCCTCCTCATTCACCAAGTCCAGTGTCAGCACTCCATCAGAGGAGGCAGAGGCCTAAAACAGGAAAGCATGAAACACAATTTTTTTTTTCTGTTAAAGAAGCACTCACTCAGTTTTTATTTAGGCTTTTCTAGCAGATAAGCTGATATAACAGATTCATTTAAAAAAGGTGTTATTAATGTAAAATATTAAACCAAATTTTTGTAAATGTAAAAGGTTTGGGGTCAGTAAGATTTATTTTACATGTTTTTTTAAGTATCTCAGCAAGGCTGCATTTATTTGATCAAAAATACAGTAAATGAAAACAATATTGTTATTACAATTTAAAAGAAATGTTCTCTATTTAAATACATTTAAAATTTTTATTTATTCCTGTGATAACAAAGCTGAATTTTCAGCATCATTACTACAGTCTTCAGTGTCACATGATCCTTCAGAAATCATTCTAAATGCTGATTTGCGGCTCAAGAAACATTATTATCATCATATTATCAATGTTGAAAACAGTTGTGCTGCTTAATATTTTTGTGGAACTCATGGTGCATTTTTGTCAGGATTCTTTGATGAATAGAAAAATCTGAAGAACAGAATTTATTTATAGAAATCATTTGTAAAATTATTTAAGTCTTTATTGGCACTTTTAATCAGTTTAATGCATCTTTGCTCTTTGCTGAATAAAAGTATTAATTTCTTTAAAAACATATTACTTACCCCAAACTTTTGAATGGTGGAGTACATTAAAAAAGATTCTTTGATTAATAAAAAGTTCAAAAGAGCAGCATTTGTTTGAGTTTAATGAATCCTTACAGAATAAAGACAACTAATAAAAACTAATTTCTTTTAAAAAAAATCTTACTGACCCCAAACTTTTATTAGGGGTCATAAAAAGTATTTTGACAATTTAGATGCAAAATGACAGATAAATCAATAACAGAATCCCAGTCAAAGAGATACAGCTGAAAGGTAAGCTTTCATTTTAGACACACACACACTCACTCACATATACACATACACATTAAAGGTTTATGTGTAAAACGTGTTAAATAAGGAAAAATACTTTTAAATAGTTAGGTTTCAGTCAAGTTTTCTGGATTATCTGTTATGCAGGCAAGTTATAAATAGCTGCATATAAGTTTCATCAATACCATAGGCAGAAATCCCGGGGGGGTCAGGGGGGACAGGACCCCCCCATCTGAGGGTTGTCCCCCCTAAAAATATGATTAAAAACCATGCTGTGTATTGTAAATAACAACATTTTATACTTTAAATAATTGTGTAAGTAGTAAAACAACGGTGACCGTGATTTCACCAAGTACAACATCTTCCTGGATCAACATCCTTGTTGATCCTGGAACAACATTCCAATTAACCAATCAGAATTGAGGGATAACTTTTCAGGAAATATCTGTTTTAGGCTTACGATCAGGGTTAGATGCTTCTACACCCTTGTTAATCAGCTATCATTTCACACTGATTTTAGGAATAAATTATGGGTAGGGTTAGGTTTAGGGGTAGGGATTGGTTTTAGTCTATATTTTTGGACAGTAATGTTGATCCAGGATCAACATTGCAAAATCGCGGCGACCTAAAACAACAAACGGGACAAAAATGTGTTTTAAGTTTAGAAACATTTTGAGTCTCCCCCTCCCTTGCCTCACAGTGCTTTGGTCCAAATGCCTGCTTTCCTCTTTTACATCACCTACAAACACACAAGTCCGCTGAGAGAGAACAAAGCCAATAGTTGTGGAACTCCAGTAAGTAAGGCTGTCAAGGCTACTTAAATTTCACTTAAACAGCGGATGAAGTGATTATTTTCTCTTTAATACAGATGATGCCAATGTATTTTTCGATAAGTCGCTATGTTAGCAATAAAAACGTTACCTGCTTGACGAAAAGGGTTGCCAGGTTTTTTACAACAAAACCCTCCGAATTGCTACCCAAATCTAGCCCAAACTAACTGCGTTTCAAAGGGGGTCCCCCGGTAAAAATCGAGTTCCGGGGGCTAAAATACACGTTATTGGGGTCGTGTTACCTGCGGCAACAGTGATAAAGTAGCCCAATTCCACGGAAAAACCACAGACTTGGCAACACGGATAGTCACGGATAGTAATGTTAATGGACACGAGCGCTGTCGCTGCGCGACCACAACAGCTTGAAGTTGTCTAATTTGGCACAGTCTCCCTGCTACACTAATAGTAGTTAAGGCTTTCCTCTGTGTATACATATCCTTACGAGTACAATTTTAGTTGTATTATTTGTGTCCCCTTCAAAAATTGCTCTTGAGAAATTTTATGTTTATTGTCCCCCCCAACTGTTAGACGAAATTTATGCCCCTGATCAATACTACACCCAGCAACTACCTAGTGCCATGAAGTTAGTACATTTCCACTGGCGCACAATAGTACAAACAGACAAACAACAACAGTCATCTGAATCAAAGTCAAAACAAAATGCCACCCACCACAGCCATGAGATGACCCCGCGTGGGCAAACGGCGCCCAAGTGGGATCTTGGCCCTATCACGTGTAGGGTGAGCCAGAAGACTCTCCTCAATCGTGACCTGCAGAAGAAAACGAAACAAAACTGGAGCTGAGATAATTTTTACTACATTAACACATTTGACACATTGCCATTTTCAGCAGCCTTATTTGGATTCTAATTTACACAACACAAATGGCCTATATGACACCTAATGTTAATTAGTCTTACTTTCATCTCTGTTTAATCCAATAGTTGTTGATGTGAAAATGAATTTGCAGATTTATAAATAGAATGTGCTATATGTAGATGATGGTAAACTCACACAAGTGGGTTTCTTTCTGGTATATGAAATGCAGTGATTTTACAAGTGAAAACAAGACTGTGTGAAATCTTTTCCTACATATAAAGTTGTTGTTATCAGTTTCAATTAGATACAAGAAGCTCATTTGAATTATTGTGGCTTATAAAGAAGACTTTGAAAAGAAGTCTCTTATGCTCAAGGCTGCATTTGATGAAATATACAGTAAAAATAGTAATATTGTGAAATATTATTATAGTTTTAAAAACCAGTTATCTATTTTAATATGTTTTAAAATGTAATTTATTCCTTTTGATGGTCAAGCTGAATTTTCAGCAGTCATTACTCCAGTCTTCATTGTCAAACGATCCATCAGACATCTAATATGCTGATTTGGTGTTCAAGAAACATTTCTAATTATTATCAATCTTTAAAACAGTTGTGCTTTGATAAATAAAAAGGTTAAAAGAATAGCATTTATTTGAAATAGTTTTTTTTTTTAAATGTAAAAATCTTTACTGTAAGCCTTGATCAGTTTAATACATCCTTGCTGAATAAAAATGTTAAAGGTGCAGTAGAACATCTTGGAAAATGCTAACTTTAGCCTGATAGCACTGAAAGCATACGTCCCACCATCCCTTCAAATCACTGTCCAAAGCCACGCCTCCTGAACGCACAGACCAGACGACCAGAGACAACATTACTACAACACATCATGTGTCATATAAATACATTTAGACCACTTAACTTAATGACTGCTATCGGGATGTGAAGAGACTTTCAACCAGCATAACAAAAAATGTTTCTGAAGACAATCACCTATTGCACCTTTAATTGCTGTATTGTTGGTTTTGGGTTTTGTTTCATGTTCATTGTTTTCATGTCATTTATTTTGATATTTATCCATGTTTCATGTTCCTGTCATGTGTTTCCCTTGTTCCCTCATGTGATCTTGCCATGTGCTCCCCTTGTGAATGTGTCATTGGTTGATTCAGTCATGTGGGTTCTCTGTTCTGTTCTGTCATTAGGTGTGTTCGACTTGAAGCAGCGCTGCGTTGAGCGATCGGTGTATGACATCTAATTTAATGTCATAAACCGATCGGTCTGCTTAGCGCTTCTTCAAGTTGAACACACCTATTGGTTTATTGTCTTGATTATTCCAGGTGTTCCTTATTTGTCATTAGTCTCTTTGTATATATAGCCCTCGTGTTTTATTGTCCATTGTCTAGCTTTGTTCAGTGTAATCTGCTGCTAGGTGAGTTTGTGTTCCTGTTCAAGTCCATGTTTATTTCAAGTCAAGTCTAAATAAACTGCATATGGGTTCTTCAACTCACCTCCAGTGGACTCATTACAATTTCTTAACGAGAAAATTAATTTCTTAGATAAAAAAATCTTACTGACCCCAATCTTAATATACATATACACAGAGTTGTGTGTATAATAATAATATAATAATATATAATACAGTATAATAATATTGTTGGTTTAACAGTGCTTAGCTGAAATGTTTTTCATGGGTATGTAAAAAATAATAATAAAAATAATATAATATTTTCTACATTTATTACTTTAGTGAAATAATTACATTTCCAGTTTTCTAAAAGTTCAAAACCCAAATAATGACAGGAAAATAGAAAAATCTAAACGTTAAGTGAAAGATGGTTAGCACTAGAATATAAAAGAGAAAGAAATATATACAGAAAGAGACTGACTAATGAGAGGAAAGAATGTGGGAAGAGACTGCAGGAGTGGAAAGCTAAAATATAGGTGGGAAGAAGAGCATTAAATAGCAAGGAATAAATAAAGAATATATGAAATGTCTGTAGTCACCTCATCCAGCACACGATTCTTAGCTCTGGTAATAGCGGTGTTTAAAACATTGATCCAAGATTCCTTCTCCTCTGGACTGACGGCCAGAAATACAAGATTAGGGCTCTAATGGAGTAAAAAATATATGAAAATATCGACTATCAAAGATTTTGAAATTAATGATGGTGGTATTTAGAATTTTCAGACATGAATTTTAAGGGTCTTTGGGAAAAAACTGGAATCAGTTGCTTATTGCAAAATCTTCATGTTTGTGAAGTTATGCAGGATATGATCCCTTTAAAAATTTAATCTAAAATAACTTTGATGTTGACTGACACAGATTCGTCTTTGCAATAAATTAAGAAACTGGTTAAAATCAGATCTCACAAAAGTAAAAGAGGCGCAAAGTAAATTGTACCCTATTTTTTAAACCATAACGTCACAATGTTTTGTTCTTACCTTGTTTCCAGGATGTTGGCACCGGAGCAGGGTAAATTTACTGTGATTCTTCTTGCTGTGGCTCTTGACCTTTCGCAGTTCCTCCGAGCACTCGTACTGTGCCAGGTCAAACACTTCATGAGTCTTCCCATCATTTTTCATCTGGACACAAGAACAGCAGCATCAGCACACAGACACAGGCCATCACCAGGCCTGAAGCTAGAAATTTATTGAAATGATCAGCAGTGCTTTCCCAGGCCAACTATGCAGACAACAGTGAATCATGGACAGCTCCAAGGACAGCAATAATTAATGTTCAACAGAACACTGCTGTGAGATCATTAAGGGCTCCATCTATGCTGACAGAACACTAAATCACAAATCACAAAACATGTGTACCCTTATTTAAGGATATATGAACAATACATAGAACATAGCCTATATGACTAAATGTATTTTGTATATTAAATTGGTCATGTTTCTGGACAACAACAACAACAACAAAAAAAACAACAGAAAGCATGTTTAACTGTTCTAAAGTAACTTAAAGTAAAGTAACTAATCTAGGAATGGAAAACGGTTTCCAACTCAAAAGCTAAAAAATTAAAATATACTTGCAACTTTATTTCTCATTATTGCTCATTTATTTCCAACAACTGCAACTATACCTCACATTGACAACTTTATTGCTCATAAATGCTAATTTATGCTAATTATTTTATGTCTAATTGTGGCTTAACATTAAAATGTGACTTTGGATCTGTAAGATTTTTTAAATGTTTTTTTTTAATCTCTTATGATCACCAAGGTTCCTTTTATTTTATCAAAAATGAAACCTTAAGAACAAAACAAACATCACACATATATATAACCAAGCCAGGCTCAGAATATATTCTCGATTCATGCCAAATAGTAAAGGAAAAGAATTGTGACTGGTGTTCTTTTTCATCAGAAATCAAGACAGATGTTCCAAACGGTTTTCAGTTAGTTCAGCTCCTCCTCTAATTAAATTCAATTTATGCATTTAGCAGACGCTTTTATCCAAAGCGACTTACAGTGCATTCAGGCTATACATTTTTTATCAGTATGTGTTAATAATGTTAAACACAATAATAAACACATGTGTTATGTGTATGTGTTTAATTATTAAACCAGTTACCCATCTGTGAATATGCCTCATTTTAAGACAGGTCAGTCCTCATTATAGCTGACTGTGGTTGAAAAATGGCAAATTTCACTGAACCTGAGGGGGGAAAAAACACACAGTAGGACTTTAAATCCCACAGAGCCACAATGAGGGTCACAAGGGTTTGTGCTGAGACAAACACAAAAGCTCAGTGCTAGATATTAGCATGCACTATGTTATGTCACACAGAGCAAAAAAGATAAACATAGACATTTTGGGTCATCCTGCATGGTTACCAAGCATTCACCATAGCAACGGAAATACGCAACAAAGGAATTTGATGTCAGTGAGCTTGAGATTAAAGCACAAAGATCAAAGTGATACGTGATCATAGACCAAACAGCAAGCATAAGCAAACCAGCCTGTTCATTATATGACTCTACAATATCATATTTAGGTCATGTTTACTAAAGCAATTTACAAAACAGCCAGTTTTACAATAAAGAGTGAAATGTAGGTAAAATCCTCCCTATGCCACATATGGCCAAAGGTAATCTGTGTAACCGTATGCCTCCAGATGGCCTCCTGGGGTCACACATTTAAATGTGAGTGAGCGCACACTCTGAGAAAGAGCATACTAGTGATGCTAATATGGGGCAAAAGGAGGAAAAGAGCCTGGCCTCTCTTCACCACATCAATATTTCACTCCCCCACTGTTGGCACAGCACATTCCCGGCAGGGGGCCATCCTGATCTCTGGATTAACCACCTCCAAAAATAACCCACTAACCAACCATCTTCATTCTGACGAAGGTAACTCCACCCACAACAAGATGTAAGGACTAAAATGCAGCCTTCGTAAAGAGTACTCCTATGAATATTACATTATCTTGATGCTTTTTTCCCTGAAATTCAGAATAGA
Source organism: Sinocyclocheilus anshuiensis (assembly GCF_001515605.1). NCBI lineage: Eukaryota > Metazoa > Chordata > Actinopteri > Cypriniformes > Cyprinidae > Sinocyclocheilus > Sinocyclocheilus anshuiensis. Next base: position 2,153,141 of record NW_015544192.1, on the reverse strand, counting down.
GTTGGTTTTCAAAGCATTGTGAACTGGTATTTATAAAGCCATACTATACGACTGTAAAATCTGTCTCAGGATGTAAGTCTACAGTGTAGTAAACATGAAGTGAATACTGCAGTTACTTGCCCAGTTTACTTCTATGAGGCTGGAATTAAAGGTGGAAAATAGATTTGGAGAATCACGTGTTCAGTGCTCTATCTGGTTGACTTTAAGGTCAACCAATTTTCCTAAAATAGACTTAATTAAAATAAACTTCAGGTGCAATATTTTTTGTTGCAACTTCCTTGCATGTGAGGCCATTTTGATGCAAAGCGATGATGGCTGCACGTGTTTCTTTGGAGGTAACCATTGTACCCTATACACCTCCAGACCATCATAACAAGAGCACAATGATTGGAAGCGCTTCTTCCCTACTTTTATAGCAATCAGTCTGCTCTTACAATCTAATTAGTATGTTAGTGATTAACCTGATTAGTACTCATTCACACTTTCACATGTGCTGCTGGTATGATTAATCAATTAATGTTAGCTGGCCATTTTGTGTCAGGATCAAAAAACAGTGAAATTCGTTTTTTTGTGAAAAGTTACTTTTTTTAGCCAATGAAGCTTTTAGCAATTCTTTATAGCAATCACAGTGGTCACCAACGTGGTGCCCATGGGCACCTGGTAGCCCGCATGGAGTCTCTGAGTCGCCCGCCAAGCACGTTCTATAAATAGCCTAAATTAGCGTCGGGCGATAAATTATATCATATCTAGATTATGATACATTTAAATAATGATGATAAGCTCTGGAAATTTTTAGTCAATAGGGATTAATCTAAAAG
>NW_015544192.1:2149589-2152289 GCF_001515605.1 Sinocyclocheilus anshuiensis | reverse complement strand
CAATGAAGCTTTTAGCAATTATTTAAAATGCATCTGATCACTCTACACAATAATCTAGAAACAATATGAATGAACACCACAACAGCTTAAGCAGTAGACTTTGTAAAACACAAAATGTATGTCACTGCCAAAACTTTTGGCCACGACTGTATATATATATATATATATATATATATATATATAAAACAACAACAAGTGTGAAAAATGTACATTTGTCAATTTTCTGATGTAAAAACACATTGATAAAAACATGTTAATACTATAAATTTTATGAACTACAGTACAAAAAATCCTTATTGTTGAGCACTACAGTGTCTTGAAAATATGATGTTTTGGGCAAAACAGACACATTTACAGATGTTTGTGAATCTACACTGTTTATAGGTAAATCCTCAGCACCTTAACCAGGACTGATCAGCCTGAATATAGTGAATATACTAGAGCATCAGTTATTTACACCAGATGTATAGAGAGAGCTTGAAAAGAAGCACTTTGAACAGTTATAGATGCTCAGCTGTCTACATGTATAAACTTCAAATGATTCACTTGGGAGTCAGGAAGCATCGCAGCCTTTACGACTCGTGTTGCATGAGGTGTGCCTCACTATGCTATACGAGTGAGATCAATTGAAGAGTTATGTCAAGTGACATTATTCTGGCAAGAACAGGTCTACCTTGAGCACTGAAGGAAAGTCAAGTGCAGCGGTGCATAATGCTATCAGTACTATAGACAGCCACGGCACACAATACATGCAGCCTGAAGGCATGCAGCAATCACCAGAGGACAGACCTGTAGCACACATACTCAGACTGATGCAACCTGCTGCCATTGTATTCTGGTTTTATAAAAATAACCTTGCTTGCCTGACCAGAGGAAGAATTCACAAGGCTGAAGTAGGTACACAGAATGCTAATAATCTGTTCTGCGTCTCCTTTTACAACTTTAATTTCACTGAATAACTGGGGTATCCTGTGAAAATATGAGAAATTTAGCATTACATCACTTGCTCACCAATGGATCCTCTGCAGTGAATGGGTGCCATCAAAGTGAGAGTCCAAACAGCTGATAAAAACATCACAATAACCCACAAGTAATCCACACAACTTGAGTCCATGACAATTAACATATTGTGAAGTGAAAAGCTCTGTGTTTTTAGAAACAAATTCATCAATACATGTTTAACGTATTGGATTTAGATGGTTGCTTCCGACTATCCATAATGTTGCTTTCTCCAGTGAAAAGTTGTCTCGTTTTAATTAGGAGAGAAATGTGCACAGATAAGACTGTTAATAAGATTCACAGATAAGATTAATTGATGGACTGGAGTCATCGGAATTATTGTGATGTATTTAGCCGTTTGGACTCTCATTCTGATAGCACCCATTCACTGAAGAGGATCCATTGGTGAGCAAGTAATGTAAGGCTTAATTACTCCAAATCTGTTCTGATGAATAAAACGAACTCATCAACATCTTGGATGGCCTGAGAGTGTTTTTTTTAGGGTGAACTATTTCTTTAATCATTTATCAAATTAATTAGTAATATAGTCATATATTAAAATACATTAAAACATTTACATTTTTATTTTCCCTTAATGCTTTATATTTAAGGTCTTTACAAAACCATAACACTGAACTCAAGGTGCCAACTGCATCATTGTCAGCAGGTCCAGTTTACGTTCATGTGCAGTAAAATTCATGCTTGAATAATTCACCACTATAAATAGGAAACATTCTACTTCACTGCAACACCACCTGCATTTTGTGAGTGAACTTGGTCTCCACATGTGTTCTTCTTACATTAATTATTTCCAAGTTCATTCCTAAAAGCAGACTAGCAAAAAAAAAAAAAAGAATGGTGATGATCTTGATTTGATTATTAAAGGTGTCATCGGATGCTAATTTTCCACAAGTTGATATGATTCTTTAGGGTCTTAATGAAACATCTATGACATCATTTGGTTAAAATTTCTCAGTGGTAGTGTAAAAAACACCTTTTTTACCCAGTCAAAATCAGCTGTTTTCAGCAAGCCATTCTAGTCCATGTTGCTTTAAATGCTAATGAGCTCTGTGTGATGACTGTAAACTTCAGCCATGAAACTGGCTAACTAGCACGTTATTAGGAAAGGCGATTTGCAAAGATTCATAAAAAAAACCTTATACTCACTTCTTCTGTTGATGAAGCTGGATCATGAATGATTCGCGCGAACTTAAAGGGGTGGTTCACTGTTTTTTTTCTAGGCTTGATTGTGTTTATGGGGTGCAGTCTAACATGTGTTAATGCTTCGTTTTTAAATAAACACATTATTTTTCACATAATTTACCTTTATTCCACACAGCTCTGTCCCTTCTCTGAGAAATGGGCTGATCTTTTCCTGTTTTTATAAAGCCCTGCCCTCAGAAATAGACGATGGGCTCTGATTGGTTAGCTAGCCCAGTATGTTGTTATTGGCTAAACCGCCTCTAGTGGGCGTCTAAACGTCCTGCCCCTCACCTCGGCGGCATGTGCTCCGGCTGTATTGTAAATAACGGCGTCGTTAATATCGCTTATCAGTTTGAGCCCGATTGAGAAGCAGAGGATATTATTGAAGAGGATCGTGCAGAACCTGTGCAAGCACGGCTTTTAATGGTAGGCCTATGTTTTTTGTTTGTTGTTGTCTCATACTTTTAGATACGCTGTTATTTGTAAATGCTACTGCTT